>NC_142935.1:12038773-12086273 GCF_046866305.1 Octopus bimaculoides | reverse complement strand
ATGCAAGAGAATTTCGATGCTAATATTCTCTGCGAGACTGTTGCAGCATAGTTCCGTGTCTTCCTGTCTCAACGTTTTGAAAATCAGAGAAATATTTTAAATTATACATCAACACGAATCGCAGTGCATTTTCAACATATTTTTTTCCTATATTTCTCCCGGGTTTCAATAAAATAAATATACGTATATATACCTATATATATATATATGTGTGTGTGTGTGTGTGTGTGTGTGTGTGTGTGTGTGTGTGTGTGTATGTGTGTGTGTATATGTATGTATATATATACACACATATATATATATGTATATATATATATATATATATATATATATATATATATATATATATATATATATATATATATATATATATACGTATGTATGTGTACATGTATACACATGTGTGTGTGTGAGTGTGTATGGAGTGTTGGAGTGTATATATCCATTATAATTTGTAATGAAATTTACGTTTATCAAAATCATTGCTTAAGTGCAATTCCACGTAGTTGTGTGCATGTGTTTGTGAGAGTATATGTCTTTCTATTGTGGTGCACATGTGAGCATTTGATATTTTTATATTCTACTATTTCGCGTATTTGCTCTTCATAATCTAATATTTTGTTGGCAATATTGCTTATTGATTGAGATAGTTTCTGTATTAATAAAAGCAATACGTAATATGAAAATACGAAAAGAAAAGTGAGAACTGCACACAAGTAGAAAGGAAAAAGAAGGTACTTAATATCTCTGACTACAGAAAATATCAACGCTAAGGGTCGAATAAGGAGGTGAATATATATCTCACATTAACCATATGAACGCTTTACTGGCGCATAAAACATGACAGATTTCGTCCTATTGAATGGAAATTGCTCAGGATCTTAGACTTGGAAATTTATTGATAAACCGATACGATAAAATTGACTGCTATGCCGACCAACTGATTCAATTAATAAATCGATCCGTATAGATGAGGTTATTGCGATGAAGCTTATTTTGGAATTACGTAATTATGCAATTTCTCCGCAGTATATCATTCAACGATTTCACAAATTCCTGCAAGCTTCGAATGAATCACTACCATCGTATCATGCACAGCTTTCTTCCAGTATTGAGAAACATTAATAGAAAATTATATTCAAACAAATGCTGCTATCATGATACACATGAGTGTCATTAAAATAAGGAAATACAAAAAATTGAGTATAGACTGCCTAGACATTTTCATGGATTTTTAAGAAATAGAAAACAAGAAAAAATAATGTTAGTTGTACACAGTTAACGTATTCCTCGAAGGTATGTAAAAGATTTGCCGACAATGCAAAGGATATGATTAGTATACAAGCCGATAAGTCGAGCGAGATTCAGCTTAATTGCATATAGTAGAATGTAGAGAGCGTCCGCAATTTCATATGGAAGAAAATACATATAGTTAAGACCGAACAATCCCTTTATAATATATATATATACACATACATATAAATGATTTGAGGTGGAATTAAGAAGTATAAGAATTATTATCATGAATCAAATTCATATCGGATTCCTCATCGCTGTTCACTGAATTTCAATCAACACAGATTTTCAAACGGTGTTGGGTCTAATAATACCTCCGAAACAAGATGGCAAAGAAGGTAAGCAGTTCTGAATGCGATGCAATTAGGTAAATATGATTAATAGAGTATGAATGGTATATGGTATGTATGAGGATTTGTGGGAGTATTGGTAATAGTAAGGTTGGTGAGTTCATGTTAAGTTGTGGTTGATAATTATTGATGAAAGATGCCTCTTTGTTTAGTCTTTACTGCACTGAGGTGTTCTGGGAACATTGATAAAAAGGAAATATCAAGAAGTTTGGTTTAAGGTTCCTAGCACATCCTGTCTATGCGCTCACTGAACAGTATCTATCTATATAGTGGGACGCGGATTTGTTCTTTGTGAAGCGTAGTTCGTCGTCTGAGGGACTTTCGTGTTTGGCCTATATAGTGGTTTCCGCAACCTAAGCAGGTAATAACATACATTACACTTTCAAAGGCACAAGTGAAATTTGACATTATCTTAAATATTTCACCTTGTTCATCGTGAAATTCTGTACACTCTAAAATGGGGGGGGGGACGTGCCACAACATGGCCGCCCGCATTTTTCCACTTTTGGTTCCGTTCTTAAAGGATATTAGCTTGCGCTGGTTAACATTTTTTCAATTTTGCTCTTAATAATATGATTGACTGAGCCTCCATAAAATCTATGCGAAATAGGTGTTAAGATCACAAGGGCAAACGTTTTGAGGTCTCCCAAAGTTTACCCGATTGCTACAACAATCAAAGCGAGGAATATTTCGCAAAATTGTCACAGGAGATGAAACGTGGGTCTGTGATTATGAGAGAGAATCCATCCTGGATCGCCAGCGACGAAGAAATTCAAGACCCATTCTTTTGCGGGTAAGGTGATGCTAACCCTTTTTTGGGGATACAAAAGGGCCTATACTTGGAGACTACATAGGAAAGGGGTGTACGATCAAGAGTGTAAGATACAGTGCTTGCTGGCAATGAAACTGTAGGCAGCAATTCGCACCAAACGCCGAACACTATGGTCACGGCTGCCCACACATGGTTTCCCAGCCTGTTGGAACCATTAGTCAATCGTGCTAAAATCTTCCGATGAATTTCAGCATCTGACACACCTTCCGACGAGAATAATCGGATCGCTGCTCTTTGTTCTTCGTTGGTGCACATTGCTAGTGGAGCGGCCATGCTTACACTGTAAAGGGATTGGACCGAACAAGCAGAACCCAGAGGAATCAATAAAGTGTCGAAGATTGAGATCTAGTTATATATGGCGACAGTGCGATCAGATACGATATTATCGACCGATAATGGATTGGCGTCTTTCAGCAAGTAGTTTCAAGACGAGACCTGTGCAGTACACGAGAGCAATGGGAGGTGCATTATTGGAGACTGTAGTCTTGATTCACGTATTAATCACAGATGTGATAGTACTCATGGTGTCTATATAAAATGTAATCAGCAGCAGGGTATGTTTGCTTTATGAGACGTATATAGTTGTTTGGAAAAAATGGTGACAGAAATATACACTTTGCCAATCGTATTATTGTCACAGAAATTGATGTGACGTGAGAGGAGTAAGAGGTGTTATGCAACTATGTGAATATGTTTCAGTTAATATAAATATTCGACAAGACAGAATAATGGACATGTCAATAAAGAAGGTATATTTATGTGTTTCGATACTGGCATTTTGTCGCTTAAAAATTGCATGGGTTGTGGCTGTAAAAAAAAAAAAAACGCAGCCCAGGTAGGAAGGTCGACGAGAGCATTAGAGAGTTTGAACAGTTGCAATCCTAGAATATATTTTCTATAAAACTAGCTTTTATTACTAGTTCTTCGAAAAACCAGTTAGCTAAAGGCCGCCAACTATTCCAAATTCTCCTATTTTGTTATATATATTCAATATTTATAGCAGTTAACTTTTGCTTTGCATATATTTTCAAAAATTACCAGGTTTTTCTCAAGCATAGTTATTAGCATACATAAAGTCTCTGCCAAAATCTCATAATATTGTATTACTGAGATTTGAATTTTATGTGGGTGTATAATATATATATATATATATATATATATATATATATGAATGTATGAATGAATGCGTATACATTATATTTGCATAAACAAGTGGACCCACCTATACTCGGATACTTACATATAAACATTCAGGCAGACTTATACGTACATATACACATACGCGCCACAGACACGTTCACACTCACACAAACACACGCACACCTCCACACATCCATATATTTATGAATATGCATACAGATAATATGTATGCGAACAGAGACGTACAACACCACCTTCTGAAACACACGGTATCGTACGTGTGTGTCTGTGCTGCGATGCATAGATTTACAGATATATATTCACATATGAACAACAGCAGCAACAAACATATACCTACCTTGCATAAAAGTGCAAAGAAATCCATAAACCAATATAAATAATGAAAGAACTTTTAGAGGAAATTAGCGAAGAATATTGACTTCCATACAACATAATATAACGCGTGATAAAGCATAATTATAGATGCTTTATTATATAATATACATTATAAAAACAATCTAAATTTGTTCAAATTTGCATGTATATGCTAATATGTAAAAGCTCACAAAGGCATCTACACGAATTTTGGTGTATATTTATACACATGCACGTGAATATGTGTGTATGGGTGGTGGTTGTTATGCGTTATATATATGTATATATATATATATATATATATATATATATATGTGTGTGTATGTGTGTGGCTATGCGTGTGTCTACTTACATATATATATATATATATATATATATATATATATATATATATATATATATATATATATATACTTGTATATGTATATATTTATCTCTCAATATATGTCTATATATATATATGTATATATCTATGTATATATATATATGTAAGCATGTATATATATATATATATATATGTGTGTGTGTGTGTGTGTGTATGTATGTATATTTATATGTGTATGTATATATAAATATATAGGAATATACAGACATGTATACAGTTGTATAAATATGTATATATACATGTATAAATATATATATATATATATATATATATATATATATATATATATATATGTATATATATATAAATATAATAAAATCAAATTTATAAATTGATTTTGTATTTATATATATATGACTGTGTTTGTATATATACTTTTTTTATTTACTGGTATATATGTGTGTGTGTGTGTGTGTGTGTGTGTGTGTCTGTGTGTGTGTGTGTGTGTGTTCGTGAAGGTAAGTGTGTGTCCGTGGTTTTGTGTGTGTGTGCGAATGTTGTATGTGATTATATGTATGTATGCACATATATTCACTTACATATGTTAAGAACAGCTAACTTTACAAAAATGCTGGTCTCGGAGAGATGTAGAGTAGGACAATACAAAATATGCGTACGTGAGACAGCATCAGAAAACACGAAGTCAAGGAAATGCCCGAGCCACGTAACTCCCTAGAAATAATCAGCGTAAGATGGTCGGTAGTGTATCACTTATTCCCCCAACAAACTTAAGTGCCACACTGTCTTGTGTGAAAGAGAGAAAATGTAAAGTAGTTTATGGGCAGAACAAACGAGTCATCAAATGGCTTTTGGCAAGTTTAAAGAATGAAGAGTTTCTTGCTCTCGGCTTTCAAAAGTATTCATAAGAATATATATGTGTAGCTATATGCGTATGCATGTCAGTATGTATGCGTGTGTATATCTATCTGTATCAATATAAACTCACCACCATCGGTTGTCAAGCGATGTTGGAGGGCCAAACACAGACACACAAACATATACACCTACATTCATATATATATATATATATATATATATATATATATATATATATATATATATATATATATATATATATATATATATATATATATATATATATATATATGTATATATATATATATATATACGACGGGCTTCCTCCAGTTTCCGTCTACCAAATGCACTCACAAGGCGTTGGGCGGCCCGAGACTATAGTAGAAGACACTTGCCCAAGGCGCCACGCAGTTGGACGGAACCGGAACCGTGTGGTTGGTAGGCAAGCTACTTACCACACAGCTCATTGATGTTTATTGCAGTTTCCTTTTTGCAGACTGCTAACATGTTTTTAGCAATCTACCACCTACTATTTTATAAATTGAGACACAGTGAGATAGATTAGAGAGAGAGAGAGAGAGAGAGAGAGAGAGAGAGAGAGAGAGAGAGAGAGAGAGAGAGGGAGAGAGAGACTAGGAGATGGTGAGAGGGAGTGGGAAGAGAGAAGGATGGAGAAAGATAGAGAGAGAGGGAAGAGAGTGTGTTCTCATGGTGACATGATGGCTGATTGGATAGTATATAAGAATATGAAGACTTGTCAGTCGCCAGAAATACATAGAAACTCATTTCTCTATTTCATAGTTTTTTCTATGTATTGATATGTGTTACAAACGACTGGTCAGCTCTTTGTAGAAATTAAAATTCAGCGTCAGTAACTGATTTAAATCTAGAAATTTCTGAACCGCGAAGTCATCTGGTGAAACGACGCTACTTATTAATCCGGAGGCAAAGCTATTGTATGGAATGCATGTAATTATCGGTCACCTATTGATGCATGAAGGTGTATGTTATTTTTGCGGTTCAATATCTAAGTAATATCAGAATAAAGCATCAGTATATATGTATGTTCCTCTTCTAACTGATTTATTGATATGCGTAGGCACTATAATATTTTTGTTGTATTTGCGCTATCATAAACCTGTATATGTAAAAGTATTTTTTTTGTTTCGGAATGAATTTGCTAATGGTTGAATGGTCTAAATTGTAGTCAGCATGATATATCGTATATGTACTGGGTAATGTAAGTCTCTGCGAATGGTATTAATGGTGTTTTGGCATGATAATCACTGGATTTGATATTATGAATAAATCCAGGCCTGCGTATTATTTCTAACATCATTTATCTCTCTGTCTTTTTGTTTATTTTTTGGTTATATAACTATGAATCGATAAATATGATTTGCTCTCCATTGTAAAGGATAAGTTTATGGAGGAAAATTAAAATATATCTCTATATAAATTGGTAGATGAAATTGTTATTTAGTGTGCAATATATCGAAAAATGTATGTGATTGTTACAAAACGTTTCTCGGTGTGTATCATTCATATTATCAAATATATTGAACATAGCGTGTGAAAAAACACCCCGTGGCACTATATGAAGCTATGGCTATGTGAGTTTAAATCCATTGAATGTCTGTATATATATATATGTGCGTGTGTGTGTGTGTGAGTGTGTCTATGTGTGTGTGTGTGCAAGTTACAGAGTTAAATATATAGAGATAGGGTGAGAGATCGACAGATAGGTGGGAAGATATATAGGAAGATGCATAGATAGAGAGAGAGAGAGAGAGAAAGAGAAGGATGGAAAGGGATGCTTATATATATATACGCTCATATACACATTCATAAATATCCCTGCGTATAAAATATATCTGTACATAGAATTATTTGTTATTACGTATTTAAGCAAGTATATTGGTATATGAATACACACGTGCGCACACGCAGCCCCCACACACACACATATATGTATATGTATTTATGGATGTATGTATGCATCAGAAACGGATCAGAATTTGTATACAAATATTCCAACCAAGCAAAGAATAGAAGCGAACAGTTTTGGTAAATTGATTTCATTTAGCGAACAGGAACCAACATTTCTATATCTCTTTTCTTAATTTCCATTTGTTTATAGTTTTTCAACTAAGTTTCCTGATCCGTTTCTAATCGAACGATATTTCCCATCCCTATTTAATTAACTTTGATAAGGAAATGTGTTATCTGTCTTAAAATATTTGTTTGTGTTCGGATTTGCTTTTCGGTTTCATTTATTCATTGATTATTAGACACTTATCGGAAGAGGTTATGTTGTTCGATGTAGCAGAATAACTTCTAATTTTTTATGCCTTATATCCTCTCCCCGTCTCATATACGGGCAGATAGACGCATAGAAATTTATGTATGAATGTTCATCAATAAATGCGTAAATATATATACATATATATATATATATATATATATATATATATATATATATATATATATATATATATATATATATATATATATATATATATATATACGCACACACACAAATTTGTATCTTTATCCGTATTTTAAGTATCTTTATAACATAATCTTACATAAATTTCTCTTTTCGTTCCAAATCATTTTTCATTATTATATATCGACGAACAACGGATTATACGTCAGACATACAATCAAAGATTACATGCACACACACGCATAAATCATATGTATATTGGTATATACATTATATATATATATATATATATATATATATATATATATATATATATGTGTGTGTGTGTGTGTGTGTGTGTGTGTGTGTGTGTATATAAATATATATATATATATATATATATATATGTTTGGGTGTGTGTATCAATACACACACATATATACACGTAATATACACACATTTGTACGCTAATAATTTTACATTCTTTCGTCTTTATATATTTATATATGTAATTTTGTTATAAAACAGTGTAAGGTTTTTGGATTCGTTCAGTATTTTCTTATTAACATTGAGTTTTCCTCTTCGCTCTTTATTTTATCCGGGTCGTCTGTTTGCATTTTATATTCATTCATTTTTAAAGATATTAATTTAATCTAATCAAACCATATCACTAAAAAAAGAAAGAAAAATATTTTGCTGAAAAAAAAAATCAGTTTTGTAATGGCCGGAAACCACGCTTGATTACTCACCTATCACATTTTGGTTATAACAACGACCAACTGGAGTCTAATAAAGATTTTCTTCGCCTCACCTAAAACCATTAATATCACCACCGTTATTATTATTATTAGTATTATTATTATTATTATTATTATTATTAGTATTATTATTATTAGTATTATTATCATTATTATTATTATAATTGTTGTTGTTGTTGTCCTTCTTCTTCTTCTTCTTCTTCTTCTTCTTCTTATTATTATTATTATTATTATCATTATTATCATTATTATTATCATATTATTATTATTATCATTATTGTTATTATTATTATTATTATTATTATTATTATTATTATTATTGTTATGTTAGACGGTGAGCTGGCAAACATTAGCATGATGGACAAAATGCTTAGCGGCATTTCGTCCTTCTTTACGTCCTGAGTTCAATTTCGTCCGAGGTCAACTTTCACTATCGTCGTTTCGGTGTCGACTAATTAAGTATTAGTGACGTCCTGGGATCGATATTATCAACTTAGCCCCTCCCAACAAATTTCAGGCCTTCTGCTTGTAGCAGAAAAGGATTGTTATTATTATTATTATTATTATTATTATTATTATTATTATTATTATTATTATTATTGAGTGACAGAGCATAATATACCATCAACGTGACACTGGGGTAAAATATACGAAGCCCAGTATACCCCTAATGATTACCCGTCTGAAAAGGGTAGACCAGAGGCACACGCATCACAACATAGTGGTCTCATATGAAGATAAACAGCGCATGACGTCGCAGGTCGGGCCCAGTTAGAATTTTCTTCAAGTCGAGTAGCCCATCCCGCTCAAAAGGTCCCGGAATAAGGGTTGTTTAAGGATGTTGAGCAAAACGCCCATGCTTCCAAAGGTGAATTATTCAAACCCCAAAGAATTTCTCTCAACACAAGGCTATTTTGCTCCCCCACTACTCCTTTTTGTGATCAGAGAGGCACATATCGTCAGCCACTAAGGAATATGCTCAACTGGTTAAGGTCATGCAACCGACAAGCAAATCTGTGGTATTGAGCAGAATATTTGCTGGAGCCCATCTTTTATACCAAGACAAAACAATGTACATGATAACACTTCCAATCAATTAAGTTCAGAAGCCATGAGAGCCACTGCCTGATACTGCATCCGGGCATTTATTATTATTATTATTATTATTATTATTATTGATCAGTAGTTTTATTTTTATAACGTGCTTTCACTTCACTACCGAGCGCAGCTCTGTGCGCCTTGGGTATGTGCTGTGGTTTGCTGTGGTGCTCTTGTGTTTACTGTATTGAAAGTGTTTTGCGTAGAATGTGTGCAGTACCCAGTAGTGCAATGTTCTGTATGTTATATATATTTGTAAGTCCTGGTGTTTTTGTTATGTATTTGTCTGAATATGTTTTATTATACCTAAGGCACCTACTATGATAGGAATTGTTTCTGTTATTATTATTATTATTATTATTATTATTATTATTATTATTATTATTATTATTATTATTATTATTATTATTGCTATTATTATTATTGTTATTATTATTATTGTTATTACCATTACCATTATTATTATTATTATTATTATTATCAATATTGATAATAATAATTAAACAAGAGATAATAGAATTATTAGCATGATGGACAAAATAGTTGTCAACCATTTCGACTGTCTTTACATCTTGAAGTCAAATGTCACCGAGGTCGACTTTGCTTTCATCCTTTCGTGGTCGATAAAATAAATACCTGCTGTACACTGTTGTCGATGCATTCGACGCTCATATTTCCTCAAACTCGCATGCTTTAAGCCTAGGCTTGAGTTCGTTATCATTATTAGTACTGTTAACCCCACCTGTTTATCTATGTAGTATATCGTTCATTAACATAGTCCACCATGTCTTGGGCGTTTGTGGAAAACAAAAGAAAACATTGGGATGATTATTGTTGTTCTTCTTATTTTTATAACACCGAATTATCGATATTAATATTATTATTATTATTAACAAAAATGTGATTTTTTATTATTATTTCAATTACTATCTTTTATTATTAATAATACTAATAATTATTATGCGAGTTAGTATAAGCATAGTTTTTTATGATGATGATGATGATAGTGATCAACATCATCATCATCAACATGATCATCATCGTCATCATCATCATCATCACCATCATCATTATCATCATCATCCTTATCATTTGATCATTATTGCTATTCTAGTTTCTAGGTTTAGACAGTGAGGTGGAACGTAAGTTCGTTTTTTATATATTGATTTAATATAAATTGTTCATTGTAGCAATCGCGGAAGTTGATTTGAGATACTCAGAAGATAACTTAACAGCAAAATTCGATTAATTCTTCAATGGACCGATATATCCCCACAACAATGTTTCGGATAATCTATGTTTGTAACAGTCTATCCTAATTCCTAAATACATTTATATAAAGATATACACTTACTTAAACATTTATATCTATCTATCTATCTATCTATCTATCTATCTATCTATCTATCTATCTATCTATCTATCTATCTATCAAGTATGTATGTATCTATTTATATCATTATATATGCAAGTAAATATGTATGTGTGTATGTACATATCTATGTGTATATGCATTCATGTATGTGTGTATGATTGTAATGCATGTATATGCATATGGAATCGAGAGATCAAAGAGTCTATACCTGTATACTTCATTTTCAACATATATACCTTACGCATAATCCACACATTGACATATGTACATCTATGTCCAAATATATTTGTGATTGTCTGTATATGAATGTAAGCAGTCATATATCCTGCTATATATGGAAGGATCCATCGTACTATAGTATTGACTGAAAAGGAGTTTTGTATATGTCCTCCATATTTGTAGAAAAATGTGAAAAGCTTTTGCAAGTTAATAAAACTTGCTTTGAGGTTATGTGTATTTCTGACTGTGTGTGGACAAGTGAATATCGTGTGTGTCTGTTTGCGTGCTTGCTTGTGTGTATGTGTGTGTTAGTGTGTGTGCATAAATGTATCCATATGACCTCTTTTCTAAACACTGGTCAATTTTTTTATTATTATTATTAAAGACATACAATCTGTAATCTTTCCATATGTACAAATATCACGCACGCCTTCTTAGGATAGTCTCGGAAAAGAGGTTTGTTCTTAATTAGGCGTGTTCATTAGGACATACTTAGAATCTCCATTGATGTTCCGTTATAATGTTCACATTCTTATTAACTCTTATTCTACCCTCAGGTTTCAGTGAATCCTTATTCCTAAAAGTTCAAATCGTTAAAGTCCAGATTTCAGCTCTTTTAATCTGTTGTTTCTCTGATGAACTAAATTGAATTGCAGTGGTCGACATCCTGTTCAATATTTCTATTGTATTTGTTATTATCATTGCTGTTGCTGCTGCTGTTGTTGTGGTCGTTTTTTGTTGTTGTTGTTGCTGCTGCTGTTGTTGTTGTTGTTGTTGTTCTTCTTCTTCTTCTTCTTCTTCTTCTTCTTCTTCTTCTTCTTCTTCTTCTTCTTCTTTTCTTCTTCTTCTTCTTCTTCTTCTTCATCTTCTTCTTCTTCTTCTTCATCATCATCTTCATCTTTTTCTTCTTACTATTATTCGATTTTGCCTTCCATTCTTTTGGGGCCGATAAATTAAGTACCAGTGAAACACTGGGGCCGATGTAATTGACTATCATTCCCCAATAAATTTCATATAATCTGCCTACAGCAGAAATCTTTATTATTATTATTATGATTATTATTATTATTATTATAGTTGTTGTTGATGTTGTTGTTGTTCTTGCACTTGCTATCGAATTTAAAGCATTAAAAGTAAGTCTGAGATATTGTTTTAGATAACAAACATCTATCTGGTCATTCGTATTTTTCTAATAACTATACTATCGCACGTCCCTCAATTCATTAGACTTCATTAAGAAAGTAATTTCAAACTATTATGATAATGCTTGAACTGGTTGTATCTCCATGAGATTAAGCAGCTGTTGTTAATGTTATTAGCAAAATGTTACCGTTGACATTTCCGTCAGTTGAATATTGTAGTGAATTCTGGTTTGCTTCCAACTCACTTGCACTTTGTTATATTATTTGTGTTATTTTTTCTTGCAAGAAATAATGCAGTAAATTGATACATGACAGTATTCCACCGGTAGTATTAAAAAGAACATGACATGCGACCCTGTCACGCAAGAAAATGTTCTGGACATTTTCACCTCGACCCACCAGTAGGAATGCGTTTTTTTTGCTCTTCTTTTCCAGTTGGAAATATTGAAAAACGATTTTGTGTTATTAATTAAAATAGCCTCAAGTTTTTACCGGCAAGATTAGCCGGAGGGGCAATTCGAGTGCGTCGACTCAAGTAACGGATTGTAGTACATTGTACTCTCTCCGAAATGATGAAATGGGAAGTTCACCTCGGTGGTATTTGAACACAGATTTTAAAATCCCATAACTTATTAAAATAATGATTGGATTCAAATTTTGGCACAAGGCCAGAAATTTTGGCTTAGTCGGTAAATCGATTACCTCGACCCCAATGTTCAACAGGTAAAACTTGTGTGGTTCTTTCCTCCCGTCTGTTCTCTTCCCGCCGTGCCGTGTCGAATTAAGGCTACTTATGAAACCCAGAAGGATGACAATTCTCATTTTATCTTAACTAAACCCGTATATGTGTTAATCGTAGTCTGCCTCTTTTGAACTTTTTCCATTCTATCCACTATACTTACGCCTCAGGTTCGTCTTGAGCACTTCTACGCTATGTGTTTCGTAAGGAAACTATAACTACACACACACACACACACACACACACACACACACACACACACACACACATATATATATATATAGAGACAGATAGATAGATAGAGAGAGAGAGAGAGTCGTAGGTACATACACATGCAACAAATTAGAAATGTGTCTTATTAGCAATTAAAATTTAAAGGCAACATTAATAGACGTCAAAAAAGTGATGGAGGGTACTGGCTAGCACCGATTTTGCTAAAGAAAAGAGTTAAAGTAACTCAAAGCCACAAGCACACTCTCTGAAGTGACTGACAAACAGAGTTATGTCCCCAGCTTACGTAGCCGGATTGCAATATCGAACTTTGATGTAGTCCATCTTAATTATCATCAGCTGCTTTTAACGCCTCGGGTTAATCTCAACTATCTCTGTCAGTATTATACAAAGACTATCAGATGTAGCTAAGTTTAACCCTAAGCGTTAGGGGCTGCCCTTGATGATTTAAATAGTCTTCATCAAAATCTGAAATCACTATCCGGCTATATACGCTGGGGGACTGACCTTCGTTTGTCAAGCGGTTAAGATAAGACGTTTGTGACATTGAGATATTTTAACTGTTATCTTTAGCAAAAGCGGTGCTAGTCAGCATCCTCTTTCACTTTTGTAACCTCTATTCATTTTTTCCTTTATATATATGCATATCCATATGCATGTGGAGGCGCAATGACCCAGTGGTTAGGGCAGTGAACTCGCGGTCATAGGATCGCAGTTTCGATTCCCAGACCGGGCGTTGTGGGTATTTATTGAGCGAAAATACCTAAAGGTCCACGAGGCTCCGGCAGGGGATTGTGGTGAACCCTGCTGTACTCTTCCACCACAACTTTCTCTCACTCTTACTACCTGTTTCTGTTGTGGCTGTAATTCAAAGGGTCAGCCTTGTCACACTGTGTCATGCTGAATATCCCCGAGAACTACGTTAAGGGTACACGTGTCTTTGGAACGCTCAGCGACTTGCACGTTAATTTCAGGAGCAGGCTGTTCCGTTGATCGAATCAACTGGAACCCTCGACGTCGTAAGCGACGGAGTGCCAACAACATACATATGCATATGCATAGATAAATGCATGTGTGTATGTATATAACTTGTAAGTGTGTATGTATATAACTTGTAAGTGTGTATGGATGTTTGTTTATGTGTATGCTTGTGCGCATGTATATATATAAACGCACATAGACACACAATGCATGTATATATAATATGAAAGTGGTTGTAAAGAACTGGATACAGTAACGAACGCTAAAACTTCATGATAAATGTTTTGATGGTTTTCTAAGACATATATGCACTGGTGCCAGTTGCGTACATATCTTATTCAATACACATTCTCCGTCTTTTCGTTTAACCGGATTAAATATACATTTATTTGTGACAGATGAAGATTACAACAATGTATTATTGATCTTAGTTATTCCAGAATATCTTAATGCATGGGAGTGGTGTATCTCTAGAAGGAAGAAGACTGGAAAACGCAGCCGATTATGCCAAAGTACTCGTCAACCATAAACTGCAGGAGATGCGTACATATAATAAAACACATATTCATGAAGCGAATATCAGTTAGCATGGTTTGAACTGTCAACAGCTGCAACACTGTCGATTCAGCTATTTCCAAATTTTAAATGTGAATTCTGTACGAATCACTTGTGTTTGTCTACAATTTCCATCTAACTAGGAAGCAGTAAAATATTTAATCAATTTTAGTATTCTTACTGCGCTGTAACGAAACTAATTATTTTTACACTATATTTATAGATGAACTGAAATTGCACAATATAATATGTAGTGTACGTGATTTATCAATTAGAAAATACTAAAGCACCAAATTATAGAAAATTAAAGAAGTACATATAAATAAATGTTTTGTTATTTAGAATTTCATTAAGGTAATTGGCTATGTGATATAAATATTTACTATGCTACACAGCAACCTACATTAAAGGACAGTAAAATGAAAGACTAATGCAACGTTTTCCACATAGATTTACTTTCTACGAAACACAAAGATATTTCAACAAATGGACATTCCGTGAATCTTTGTAGAAGTGAATTAATCTATATTTTGAAAAGAGAGTGATTTTATCTATTGTTTTCAATTTAAACATTTTGTCTGGTTTGTATTTTGATTGACGTGAGCGTAATGATGTAAATAGCACATAGAATGATACTAGATTATTTACATATATCGTGTAACCTACAGGGATAGCAATACATAATGCCTTACACATACGTACATACATACATACAATATGCGCTATCATACACCCTCACATCCATCCATCCATCCATTCATCCATCCATATATATATATATATATATATATATATATATATATATATATATATATATTATTTTGTTTAAAAGAGTTTCAACACTGTCTGTTTTCTTATGTTTTATTTATATTCCTGCAGAACCAATGTGGGATATAGAATATGGAATATACAATGTATAATATAATATAAAATATATAATATAAAATAAAATAAAATAAAAATGGATGGCACCATGAAATAAAGTATTGAATGTAGATGAAATATTGAGTGTTCAACATAAAGGATCAAATATATAAATATATAAAGGCGAATCAAGTTTCAGGGTTATTTCCCTTCGTCATGGCCGGTATGACAGACTTTAACAGACTATATATATATATTTATATATATATATATATATATATATATATGTAATGCAACATATGTATTCACAAAATCGTGTGTCTATCCCGGAAAGCTCTACAACCGAACTAATCTAATAGACGAAATAATAATTCAATACAGGAGAATATGATGAGCTGCATGCAATTAAAATCCAGCCGAGCCGATGCATGCGATTATTTCATAAGGAGAATAAAACCTCCCAGATTGTCGGGAAATACATTTATTGAACTACTTGTTATCCTTACGAGTAGGAATGTTTCGCAGCCTTCTTCATGTAATAATAATTCCGGTATACAATAGGTTATGTTTACGAGTCTCTACTAACTTACACGCTAAGCATTATATATATATCTTTATTGCCCACAAGCAGCTAAGCACAGTGGGGACAAACAAAAGGATTAAGTCGCTTACATCGACCCCAGTGCGAGACTGGTACTTATTTAATCGCCTCCGAAAGGATGAACGGTAACGTCGACCGCAGACACAGATGGGGGAGATTCATAGCCTCTCGAAACCATTGGATGACAACTACTGCTCTGAATAAATAAATATATATATATATATATATACTTACATACATATGTAAACATATGTAAGCATGTGTTTGCATGTGCGCAAAGAGGATGTATCTTATGTGAAGTTTCATTCTTGAAAGGTTAGTATACATTGGATTTAATGAATATGCATCGATGAACAATTACGCCACTTAAGCAAATAATCTTAATTACGTTAATAATTCACAATTTTATTCATTACCAATTGAACCAGTGTTCATGAAGAAAACATATAGCATTTAAACAGATAGCTCTTAAGTACTGGAGATTCAAGACACGTATAAGGTTTCTTTCTGACGCTTCTATGTACGCACATTAGTCCTTAGAATGAATTTTTGTGTACATTTTAAAACGAAATTAATTCATGCGATATTTTTTTGTACGTCAATTTTTAGAGCAATTTGAAGCCTGTCATATGTATCTGGAATTTATTGAAGTGAATAAGTTGAAATTATCATTGCGTTTAATGTATATATTTCATTATGTCTCACTCCCCCTCTCCCTCATTCTCGCGCTTCTTAAATATATAGATTTGATTTATGCAGGGGCATATGTGTGTTTGTTATGTAGGTGTATACATATATGGGAGCGTATATACGTATACACATATAAATATTTTCGCTCTCGCGCGCACACAGACACAGACACATATATATAATTCTATATATGTTCATACGAATACATGTACGAATATCTATGCACATATATGTTTATATATATATATATATATATACATACATACACTAATACACACACAACCCCCCATTTATATATATATATATACATATCTATCTATCTATCTATATATATATATATATATATATATATATATATATATATATATATATATATGTAATTATCGTGGCACTTATCGTCGTTTTCGTGGCTTCTAGTGGATCCGATCAACGGAACAGCCTGCTAGTCAAATTAAATGCATTTAGCGCTTGTCTTGCTTTTTGTATGTTGGTTTCCCGAAGATGAATTTATGTGCAATTCCAGCACCTCTTACTTCTTTGGGGTAGAGTGGACATATATTTTGAAACATATGTAGGAATTAAAGGAACTTATAGATTATATGCGTTTTACTCCATTTATTATTATTCTTATATATATATATATATATATATATATATATATATATATATATATATATGCTTATATATGTATATGTGCAGATACGTACATTCATGTATATATATATGTGTGTGTGTGTATGTGTGTGTGCGTGTGTGTGTGTGTGTGTGTGTGTGCGCGCTATATACTGTTGAGAATTTTATTTATGCTTAGATCACATTGAAGCGCTTTGAGTGACTGAACTATAAACAAATAGAGAAATACACGCAGAAATGCATCTTTGTATTAGAGAATCCCTAACTATTCTCCGTGTGTATAACTCTCTAATATTTAATAGATTTTCGGATACCATCTTTTCTTGTAGACTTAACTATTATTCGACCCATAAAAATACAATCAACACCACATAATAAAATTAATAATTCGAATAAATACAAGATACATAATTTTTTATAGACCTTCTTCCACCTACCATCTCTAGTATTATCAATAGCTTCTTAAGAGTGGTTTAATATCTTTATAAATGGTGTCAGAAATGGCCCCACCATAACTCGTGATAAATGTAATCTTTGATAAAAGAGGTGGTGGTATTGAACGAACCTAATTTAATTTTGGCACTATTATGGAGACTACGAATTTCTTGATAGACTTCATTGTCTTACAATTGTTCAGTTTTGGGTGTTGTATGCATTCCATTTTTGCTTGTGTTCTTGTGATACGTCTCATAGCTTCTAGGAATCCATTAGAATGAAGGATGTGTTTATTTTGGAAAGCACTTAATAACGCCATGTTAAAGGCTCCAAGGAAAGTAAAAGATAGTTGTGAAACGATCGCCAAGGACCACCTCAAATGGCTGGGTTTCTTCGTCCAGGGAACAAACCAGATGGAAAATAACAGACCTCAAGTGGCAGATATCGGTCATCGAGGACACGAAGAGCAATTCGCACATTCTCGTCCCTGCGATAAATGATTCCGGTACTTATGTACTGCCTTTGGCCTGAGCAACCACCTGCGGCACAGGCATATTTCGGACCCATCAGGATAAAGTATCCCAATACACACGCTACAGATGAACTCCTCGAACACGTGCTAATGCCGCCGACTCTCTCATTATCTAATAATACTTCTTCTAAAGGAATGAGACGTACAAAGCAGAGCGTCAGGGTATCGTCTTTGGTTCTGATTAGAAATCAACTCAGAATATTGGAAAGATAGAATCATCTAATTTCACATTTAACCCGTGACATAGAATAGAATGTTAACGATGACAGTAATATATGGTTATCCATTTAGATTTATTTTCCCATCTCACATTTTCCAAGGAACGTGATGGCCTTGAAATCAACATGAGTATAGAAACCAATATTTTAAATAGTAATAGACGAATAATATGCTGCAGGGCAGCTACATATTTGATTCTTTCTATTCTGGTTCAACTTCCATATCTAACCTTCCTGAAAGTCATTGAAAGTCATTACTAAAGAACTTTTAAGAATATACACGGCTTGATTCGTTTTATTGTTGAATCCTCGTTGCAATATGAAATAGTTTGTCAGCTTGAGCAAACCAATATATATCACTTATACTCGGTAGGCCCAAAAGGTTTTGTCTCTTTATTCCATTGTGCCTGCGTTTGGGTTGGATAACTGATACTGTTCGTTTTTGTTCCTTTCCGCATGTGTACCACTTAGACACTGATGCATTAACGTAGTGAAACCTGAACTATTGATGAGACACGTTTTATTTTGTGAACTAAAGATCATCCGGAAAATGGAGAACTAAAACGAACATCATCGACATGCCTTATGTTCTGATTTCTCATTTAATTTTATTTCTTCAGCTGTGAAGAAAATGTGAATATACAACTGAGAGTGTTCTTCGCCACTGAAGGCAGGTAATTATTTGATCACAGAATAAGGGTTCTGCTCATAAGCTTGCAGGAGATACAAAAACTAAACAGCAACATTTTGATCAACACAGTACTACTGAAAGATTGTTTGCTCACGTTTAGTATTACTATGTATATTTTAAATACATACATCATCGCTGTTTAGTATCCTAAGCGTTAATTCATATTCAATTAAGAAATCAAATCTCCTACATATTGTAGACTCGTGCACTAAATACGGATTTGAACAGGCATAATTCCTTAAAATATCACGTGGAAAACGTATGAGGTATGAGTATAATATTAGATAAAGCAGTGCAATAGTTAAGAAAATAATAGTCACCGTTATTGTTAAGGCAGCCAGCTGGCAGAATTGCAAGTACGCTTGGCAAAACGCGTAGCGGCATTTCTTATGCCTATATGTTCTGAGTTCAAATACATCTGAGGTCAACTTTACATGCCGTACTTCAGGGGTGGTAGAATAAGTACCAGTTGAAGGCTTGAATCACGGAAACCAGTCTTCCGAAATTGCGCTAGCAATTTAAAATCATTATTGCTGTAGTTAATATTTTCACACAGATTTTGTTGGAACTCCTGGAACCCTGCCTCGCTCTAGTCCCCACTTTTCACACAATTCTCCAATGCGGTACATTCGCAACCTCATCGTGTCAGTACAACATATATAGGCAATGATCTTGTTAACACTATTACAAATTCGGCATAATGGAGAACTTGTTCATTCCTAAGGTCGATCGTCCAATTTGTGGCCAAAGATTGGTCTTGGACTGCCAGTATAGTACGCTAAATCTGTTTTTTTCACTGTTCCTTATTATCATCTTCGCCTTAGCGAAGGAGGTGCTACTGTTTTGGGCAGGGATCGTTTGTTTCTTTTTCGGATGAAATATTGAAGGATTTTTGGTCTCGTGACTGGCACGAGTTGATTAACTTTGGGGATCGTTCCGGTACCGGACAACGATTCTGGATCATTTGTTATATTTACTTTGGTCTTTCAAGTTTATCTCCCTTATATTATATATTATACATACATATTAACAATTTAAAGTATACTTACATATATTCAAAATTCTATACATCGATCTAATGCAACAAGAATACTAAAGAAAGGCCTGAATTTATGAGAAGAGAAAGCAAAAAGGTCTCATGCTATTCAATTAAAAATTCCTGAGTAGAACTTATCCTTATTATTAATGTTTTCACTACGTTTATGAGAGCGGTCGAGTTTATTTCAAATATTCTCATTTTAAAAATTAACTCCGGCCAATCGTTGAGAGGACATTGGTGTTGGCCTGGCGAAGGTTTGCGCTCTCTGGGTGTTCTTGTTATTTGTCTTGTTGCTGTTGTTGTTGTTATTATTATTATTATTATTATTATTATTATTATTATTATTATTATTATTATTACCATTACTGAGGTGATACACTGGTTGAATCGTTAGCAGATCGGGCAAAATGCTTAGCGCTATTTCGTCCTTCTTCACATTCTCAGTTTAAATTCAGCTGGGGTCAAATTTGCTTTTCATTCTCTCGGGGTCGATAGTATAAGTACCAGCCAAGTACTGCGGTCGATAGTATAAGTACCAGCCAAGTACTGCGGTCGATGTAATCGACTACCCCCCCCACAAAATTTCAGGCCTTGTGCCTATAAAAGAAAATAATATTCTTACCATGAAATAGAATCTGGAATATATGTTATTATTTCTGTGACTAGAAACTATATTTAGAAACAAGTTTCATTATCACCGTGTACAATGATTTCTGACACCAGTCGAGTCCCAGCTCATGGGTATAATCTTCTTAAGGTAATTTCCAATGCTGTAGAGATTATGATGACGATAGTTCCAGTTAATCCTCTACTTGTATTTTTTTTTGGTTTATTTTTTTTTTTTAGTTATCAGCAGATTTACAATTAATTTTAGCAAACATTTAACCTGAAATAGTATTCATTTGCAAATATTTGTTTTCCTAATCTTTGTTACATTTAAGAAAATTAAATCAGTTGAGCAAAAGAAGAGACCAACATTCTACGAAGAACTTTATTTAAGCGATTACTAACGGAAAAAATACCGGCGGAAAGTGCTGTATTTTAACAAAGAATGTGGATGATAGAATAAGTGATCTAACGCATTCACTAAGTTTAAAAGGATGAGTGACTTACAGATTCAACATGTTATTGCTTTTATCGAACTATACTCTAACCGACGTTTAGAAGCGTACTTTGATGAACAAACTGGTGGACCGCTAGTTTTATTGAAACAACACTGAGCACAGCTGTTACACATAAGCCTTTCAGTCAAACTATTGTAAATTCATTACTTCAGGGAATGAAATTCTTCATTGAAATACCTCGTAGTTCCATCAATCAAATATAATACCTTTCTACTATTTATACCAATTATTTTTTTAAGCAAAGCTTTTAGTGTATCGTTTCTGCTATTAAGAGCTTTACATTCATTTTCTGAAAATGCTACATTTACTTAGGAATTCACTGTAAATATACGGCTACAGAAAAAAGCTTCATTATAAATGTTTTTTTCTCTCATGTCATAATTTTCCATTTGCAAGTTTTTGTTCCTCTTCTGAACAAAGGCATTTCACTTTTAAACTCACAATTCTTACCCTGTTAATACTTTATATTACTCATGCTATATAACTGGTCTAAATTGTTCAAAGGGACAAATACTACACTCGTGATTACTTTTTCTAATTGCAACGTGTTTTAGATGCAATCCATGGGCATTAAAACTTTCAGACCCACCTTCAGTCAACAATACAAATTCATATTGTAATGCTGTAAAAATCTGAAAAAGAAAAAAAATAGATTCGCTTTCATTGTATTAATTCAGTGCAGCAAAATTGACAATTCGTTATGTTCCCCTGCTCTTATCATCACTTATATATCTTGGATGCATTTAGAAATAATGTTGAGTGGTTACTATCAATCATGCTGTAGTGTTCCCAAGTAAATAATCCTTTCGATTCAGTCAAGGCAATAAATACGAAGAGATTATCGTAATCACAGACGACCAGATAGCTTTCAATAATGAATGACAATTCTCTCGGGAGAATAATATTTCATGATGGCAATTTAAACGAATACATCACGTACCATACGCATGTATGTATGTGGAGTGTTTACTGTATATGAACTTGTAACTGCTGACGGGCAGTTTCTACGCAATTATCAAACGTATCAATGGGCCTTGATTTATGGGGATATATTAAAGTATGTGTATGTTGTACTTATTGCAAAATTGCGCATTTATAAAAAGTTGGAGGAACCAGGGAAGAAAATGAGCATAATTTTACTTTAGCCAGAGAGATTAAAAGCACAATCTCTTTGTGACGTGCATGGAAAACCGGACACAAGGAAGTCGAGCAAAAGTGGCACAAGATCAACCATGTATTTTATTAACCCTAGCTAATATCAGTAGCAGTAGTAGTAGAGGTATTATTATTATTATTATTAGCAGTAGTAGGTGTAGTAGTAATAGTAGTAGTAGTAGTGCTTGTGGTGGAGGTGGTGCTCGCACTTATAGATCTACTGTTGCTGTTGTTAATGATGCTATTGAAACTGCTGCTGCTACTACTACGACTATTGCTGCTGCTGCTGCTATTACCGTTACTACTAATACCAATGTTAATACTCAGTGTTTAATGAGGCGGTGTAGTATTATATCTGTGGTTTTCCATATTTTCGCTTTCAATCACACACTAATTATTATTTCTAATTTTGGCACAAGAATGTTGGCAATTTTGAATGGAATGGAACAATCTAATAATCGACACCAGTACTTGACCAGTACCCATATCATTCTGGCCGAAAGGCGAACTTGAACTCGACGGGTTCCAACACAGAATGTAAAGAGCAGGAAGAAATGCCAGCATAGTATATTCTTTTCTCTTCTCGGAAGACGACTCCAAATTCTGGGGGAGGGGGCAAGTCGATTAGATCGCCCCCAGTTCCCGACTGGTACTTAATCTAACGACCCCTAAAGCATGAAAGGCAAAGTCGAACACGGCGAATTTGGACGCAAAATATAAATACTGACTTATATATATATATACATATATATTATAGGATAAAATCTTTATAAGAATTTATCAAGTAGTCAGCGTGAAAAAAAACCTCATAATAAAAAAAATTCATCATTTTTTTCCATAAATATATATAATTTATATAAAGGGCATTAACTATGTAGTAATGCCTCACGCTTAGAGGGACTAAATAAGTCAGAAACTACCAAAAAAATAAGCAACATATTTACCGAAAGTGAGGAAATGCAGCTTTCAAAATTAATCTCTTAAAAACGTTTAACTTAACGGTAAACCACTGGTTTCTCAATCAATACAGAAACATTGTGAAGTAACATGCATCTTTTGTTCATCAGTACACGTATGGTCGAGACACATAAAAATAAACAAGAATCAACATACCACGATGTACCCAACACAGTACGATTACTTCTGTTCATAATTATATATCCGTGAAAGCCATTTGAATTTATCTTGTTTATTTTTATGTGTCTCGGCCATACGTGTACTGATGACCAAAAGATGCAGGTTACTTCACAGTTTTTCTGTATTGATTGAGAAACCCGTGGTTTACCGTTAAGTTAAATGTTTTTAAGAGATTAATTTTGAAAGCTGCATTTCCTCGCTTTCGGTAAATATGTTGCTTATTTTTTGGTAGTTTCTGACTTATTTAGTCCCTCTAAGCGTGAGACATTACTACATAGTTAATGCCCTTTATATAAATTATATATATTTATGGAAAAAAATGATGAATTTTTTTCATTATGAGGTTTTTTTCACGCTGACTACTTGATAAATTCTAATAAAGATTTTATCCTATCTTTTAAATTTAGTAAAAGTATATTAGGAAGCTATATATATATATATATATATATATATATATATATATATATATATATATATATATTTATTTATTGTTATTCTTATTTGTAATGAAGATATCTTAGAATTTGTATGTTTAAGTAGGATCCGTTAATAATAATATAAAGAAAAATAGCCTGTGGACACACTGGTGGATTTATGTATTAGACACAGCCTGGGAAAACAAGCCACCAGCGTAGAAACACGTGTAACGTTGATTAATATCATTTTCTTTCCCCACAGACTAATAACAGGTAAGGTATATATATATATATTTTTTAATATGTTCATATATTTTTCAATTATATCTAACGTACTTTATTTTATTGTACGATATAGTAGGATTTTAAATGATTATACTATTAGATTAATATTTTGGATATAACTTCCTATGTGTACTGCAGAAAATTAGGTTGTCCTGAAATTGAAGTTGTGGTCCTATTGGTAAGATCCCAAATTTGTAATAATATATACAAATGTATATATATATATATATATATATATATATATATATATATATATATATATATATATATATATATATATATATATATATATATATGCACACATATATACATACACATATATATACATACATATATATATATATATATATATATATATGAGTGTACATATGTCTATAGACTTTTTCGGGTTTTACGCTCCAAACCACTCAAGATAGGTGAAAATCCTAGAAGCAGAGACAGTAATGTACTGTATATACTTGTAATTACTTTCATAGTTTGTATACATTTATTTTATTATAGATGAAAAAAATATCACCACATATGAATCGACGTAAGCTTAAATTACAAACCGTGATAGATGAACCGCGATATTGCGAGAGATTGCAATACACATATATACATACGCCTATGTTCATATGCATTTATACTCAAACACACACACACACACACGCATATATATATATATATATATATATATATATATATATATATATATATATATATATATATATATATATATATATATATATATATAAATATCAGTATATACACATACACACACGCAAACTTACACATACTTATATTCTCTTCGTTATTACAGGCAAAGTTATTTCAGGAAAAAAATATAAAGGTGCATTTGAGTGACCTGGTAAATGAGAAGTCATGTTGTGAATATGAGACTTAAAATAAAACAATCGTAGTAACAAATGAGGTACAACGTATCATAAATAAATATAAAATAAACTAAATCATAAACACTGCGATAATTTACGATTTCTTATTCCATCAACGGAAGAGGGAAGATATGAAAACTCCGTAGGCTTTTATGCATAAATCAACTCATACTTGTTGCTTGAGACGAAAGCATAGTAATGCAAAACGACATATTGAATTATTAAAGGTTAAAGATGACAATAGTTAGATATTAAAATATTCATGGCAGAAATATATTATCAGAGATGAATAGTATGTAAGGAAGTATAAAAAATAAGTGACAATGTAAGTAGATAACTGTAGTGTTTTGTTTTGAAGAGAAGTAATTGAAGAAGAAAGTGCAACGGCCTCTATATACGTCATAGAAAATACTCTTCAAGACATAGACACTCACACAAGTGTGTATGTGTTTGTTTCTGTGTGTGTGTGTGTGGTACAATATTTAGAAGTATTACTAGTTTGTGAGAAGAAATAAAATTCCTAAGTTCGAAAGAAATCAAATCTAATGATAAGTTACGGCAGTCGAAGTTATCAAAACACGAGGAAGTCGATCCGTTAAAAAAAGAAACTAACATTTTAAAACCAAATATATTATTTTACTTCGAATTTAATCACACTTGTCTTCAAAAGATTTTTCTTCCACTTTTGATACGCTTCTCCGAACGAATTACTCCCCTTTTTGATCACATCATGTAAAACGCTTTCAGGAGTTGTTGCTAAAGTCGTAAAAAATTCACTTTGATATTTTCTAAGGCTTTAAATGACTTTTTTTTTGAAGGTGAGTTTTTAGATTGGCAAAAGGTGACTGGTGAATAATTTGGAGTGTAGAAAGGAGTGGGGATGACATCCATCTAGGCATTTGTCAAACTGCGAAACATGAAACATGTGGATATTGCTGTGAGCCACTCATCGCGTGGAACCATATACACAGAAGATAAACGAGGTCCTTCCAAATGGAGAATGCATACAAAACTTCATCCCCATGATCCATAAATTTCTTCCTACATCAAAGCAGTATACCCAGTTCTCTTCACATGTTGTGACACATTTTCGAAATTTCCCTGCGTATTGAAACAGTCAAAGAGCTCTCCATTGTATTGCTCAACTTTTGCTTGTCTCTCTACAAAGCGGAGATAGATAGAGACAGAACACCACATACATTTTAATGTTTGCTTTATAATCATGTGACTCAGATATTTACTTAAGACGATTTCCTCTGAACAGTTAAATGCAGCCACGCAATCGATTTTCATGGATCCCATTACGCACATACGCGAACAGTTCAGAGCTCGAATCCTGGAAAATAATCGAGAATTTGGAAAAGCATCGGTGCATAATTTCCCCGATTGGCGGAAATAGCACAACGCCTAAAAACGCATATAACTTTAAAAAATTCTACTATTTATTGTGCAGCAACATTTTTATGTTTTCCTGAAATATTGTTTCTAATTTCAAAAATAATATGACGAATATCATTGCTCTTCTAAATATTGCCTATTTTTAATGCCATCAAATCGCCTGGTTTGAATTTTAGGAAGCTGAGTATTATTTTTTCTTATTTCTGTTGAGCCGGTTACTCATTTTCTATGGCGAATAAGCGACTAAGAACACAACATTCACCCAAACGTCCGTCTGCTGCATGGTTGAAAGGCAGCAATTTTGTGGATAGACGACAACTTATTTGCATCGATTCCAGTAGTTGAACGGTACTCTTTTAATCAACACAATGGGATGAAAACCAAATATACTGACCGGATTAGAACTTTGACCGTAGAGAGCCGGAAAAAATAGCGCTAATCATTTTTGCCGACGGTCTAACGTGTCTCTCAGATTGTCAACTTTGCATTGAATCTAAACGGGAATAAAATGCTGCTCTGCGTGTTCCACCAATAGGCTGAAACAGTTTTAAATATTCTTTTTAAAATTATCCTCATAATTATAAGTATCTAAAAATTAATCGTTTACATCACCAAATATAAACGCACAGATTTAAATATTTTCAATAAAAGTATCTAAAAGATTACGAATAAGAATAAGGTCAGTAATATATGGAATTATGTAACATTATTTTAGTATTGGAAACCGATATTCCAGATGAAGTTTACAGTCAGCGTTTTCTGTATTTACTCCAATTTCCGTTAAATTGTAATGACATGCAATTTGCAAATGTCGTATTTCCAATTTGCGTATCTGCAAAATGTCATAAATTTGTTGCATTATTCCAGGTCTCATCTACATAATAACAAAAGCATTAATACAGAAGATAATGGAAATCACCTACACAGAATAATTATAAATGAAATTGCCTATAATTAATGTCTTCTGGTTGATAACAGGGGTGATCGATAAAAGCAATCGATAATAGATTTACGAATTTTAACACGCATGCATGGATTTCTTACTGTACAGACGTAAATAGAGTAAATCAATGTTAATGAGTAGACTCTATCTATCTGTCTGTCTGTCTGTCTGTCTTTGTCCGTTTGCCAATCTATCTATCTATCTATCTATCTATCTATCTATCTGTCTGTCTGTCTAACGCTATGTCTGTCTGTCTATATATCTATCTATCTGTTTGTCTAACTGTCTGTCTATCTATCTATCTGTCTAACTGTCTGTCTATTTGTCTGTCTATCTATCTGTCTGTCTAACTGTCTGTCTGTCTGTCTACCTATCTATCTATCTATCCATCTCGCTCTCTGTATCTATCTATCTCTATATATTTTAATATACCTATATTTATACACCACGTATGACGTTCCCATGGCCAATATATAATTATATGTGTGTGTGTGTGTGTGTGTGTGTGTGTGTGTATACGCGTGCGTATAAATATATCTTGAAAAAGAGGAAATAAGAATCGCAGTGAGAAAGAGAGTGACAGAAAGAGAGAGAGAGAGAGAGAGAGAGAGAGAGAGAAAGAAGTGGGAGAGAAAGTGAGTGATGTCTGAAAAGTAAGAGAACAATTTCATCCACCATTCTTTATTATTTATGAGCAGCACGTCGTAGATTCACGATGACGACATGTATGTTTCCCAACGATCGAACTAAAATTTATTCCACCCTCCTGAAAATTATCGATTTGTTTATTGTAAGGTTGCATCCACAGCTGTGCTACCATTTACCACACATAGATACACACACACATTTGCATTTATATGTATGTATGTATATGCATATATATATGCATGCATGTATATATATATATATATATATATATATATATATATATATGTGTGTGTGTGTATATATATATAAATATAAAAACATGTCTATGTATATAAATATATATATATATATATATATATATATATATATATATATATATATATATATATATATATATATATATATATATATATATATATATATATATATATATATATGTGTGTGTGTGTGTATACGCTTAGCACATACTAAAAATATGTACGTGTGTATATAAGTAGTAAGTGGCATTCAATATTTGTCTGAAAATATAATTATGCTACTTTATCGCTAACGTCATGTCGACAATCTTCAGACTTTCAATACGTGTGATGTGTACATATTTTGTTGTCTGTGAAATGAAATTCTTATTTATCTACATATGCCTAATGGTCTTCATATTTTATAATGATGCAAAAGTTGCTTCTATACTTATAAAATCATACATTAGCATGTGATATTATGTCACCTTTCGAATTCATAATTATGATAAAAATAAGAGGTGACTTAATACCATCATGTTTCTAAAGACACTTTCTCAACTACTAAAATCTTGTAAGAATAATTTGAAGCGCACACTGTCTATTTTGATTATATAATTTTAAATAATTTCAAAGTAAATGTTGGATTATTTCCCTGATGTTTTCGCTGTAACTATATGAAGGAGTTTAATGTCGTATTCGTCAGTGCCTGTGAGACAATTTATTAATTAGTAATCATATACTTCCCAAGTTTCAAAGGTTTCGAATAATGGATGCAATTTATATAAAATATTAGAGAGTACATTCTAAATGTACGGTAAATAGACAGAAAAAATATAACATTTACGATATGTAGATAGTTTTACAGAATATATATTACACCGGCTGCCAATGCATTTACTATAGTTTGATGGCAGCTGTTAGCGTTTCCAGAACAGCGTCAGAACTATCTCAGTGAGCAGCCGCAGTCACTAGACGTATCTGAGAGCAATACGCCGTTGTGGGCCTCAAACTATGAATATAGGAATCAATTTTGATATCAGTCCTCTTGATGGTAGGGACGTGATTCCACCGGAAGTGTTACTTAGCGTTGTTACTGGTTATTATAAGTCATGTAGTTCGATGATATATTATGGATATGCTTATATAATTCTTACTTCGCAGCGTGAAATTCCAAAGAATATCTGTAGGTCACATGACCACTGTCCCTTGCGCTTAATTAACACAGATTCATATATAACACAGATCGCTGTTTATATCTAACACCCAGTGGTACTTTAGCTCCGGCTAGTTCGCGCAGTAGCAGTTTTATAACATCTCGGATTGGGTATCTATTGGAAAACTAACCTATTTGAAGAAGAATGAAAATGTTTGGGAACATTCCGAGTCATCTTCCATGCAACTTAGATCTAATTCTCCAAGTCAAATAATATTCTGCTCATACTTATTAAAACTCTTTTCAAAACAAGAGCAAAGCATACCTCTAGTATGATTCAACCGCGCTTCAAGGCAGAGTGGACTACTACTGGACTACTACTGTACTTATTTACGTGTGTTCATTCAAGAGGGACATCAATAATATTTATGTCTTTCAGAAGGTTCCATGAATGTCACTGGCGTTTTACCGTGGAATGGAACATTGGGACGTGTCAGCGGATGATTTTCAACTCATGTATCACAGTCAGGGATATAGCTTACAGCAGGCGTTATTCTTTAAACGGCGTTGAAAACTTACAACAATGACAAAACATTGATGTCTGTTGCTCTGTGAAAAGATCCGGATTGTGACGTCCTGCTTACCTATGACTTACTTTCTGGCGTTTTTAGAACAAAGATCACAGAGAATATATTCTACTATGCCTAAATCGCAGCCGACCCGCGAGCTAATAACAGGCACGCGCCTTGTGTATATATGTTCGAGTGTGTCTATATACCTCGAGTTACTTCTAATTCATATTTGAATACACACACACACATGCACACCCACAGAGCCCCACATGCACACCTACAGACACATACTCACACACACAATCTCACATACATAGGTATAAATAATCATGTGTTTACGGACAGCGTTTTCTCATTCCTGTGTATGATCTTACAGATATGTAGACCATTTCATTCAATTCCACTTCAATTTTGAATCTATTTAATGTTGTTCAGACAAATTTCTAAACGAAACCTACTTCACATAATTGACAGATATATTGTTTATAGAAAAGTGACTTCTACCTCGGTCTTGGATAATGAATATATTCATCATATATGAAACGCATTTATTTTGTGAATAGAGACGTCATTATTTTATGACAGAAAGAAAAATGCTTAATTCTAAAAAACAAAATTATTATTCCATACAGGAATATTTTATTATTTATTTCATTTTGCTTTTGTTAATCTCTTTCTTTTCCATTTCCTCTCTCATTCTTTCTAACTGTTCTTGCTTACATGACACTCTGATTGTTAAATATATATATATATATATATATATATATATATATAAAGGTATATTTACAGATATGCATAGCTGTAAATATACCTGTGTATATATATATATATATATATGTATATATATATATACATACATACATATATGTGTGTGTGTGTGTGTGTGTGTGTGTGTGTGCGCGCGTACTATATGATATACGTGGTTTTTATCGGAATGGGAATGTGTCTATTTTCGATTAAATCATCTTTAAAAATTTCTTTCTTTGAGTTAATAATTATCAATGACAAAATCTTTACTATTAGTATGATTTTAATCTAGTAATATCATTTATTTTTGCAATCAACGAAAATAATGCGATATCATTCACCATTTAGCTGCTAGGTATTCCAGTTGTCTGTCTGTCATATTTCCAGCTGTAAATGAGAATTATGTCTTATGTAAAGACTGATATCTTGCTAATGTTCCAAGTTTCCTTTCCAAATACAAAACTAGAATTGGCATGTTGTGTTGTATGAATATGTATTTTTGAGTTCGTATATCGAGAGAATACCGCTACATATATTTTCCTTTTATTCAGCTATTCGGCGTTACAGTAAATTTAAATCGTGCATATCAGTCTTTAAGTTATAATATTAAAGATAATGATTTTCTTCAAGTTTTAGCACAAAAGTAGCAATTACACCCACCGTAATTGTCAACCGGTACTTATTTTATCGACGCCAAAAGAACAACAATAATAATCCTTTCTGCTACAGGCACAAATACTGAAATTTGGTGGGGAACGAACGCCATTGTTTCACTGGTACTTAACTTACAGCTGGAATGAAACACATCATGCATTTTATGTAAATAGACAATTCAAATGTTTATATGTTACAGTAAATAAATGTTTGATAAAAGACGTTATCAATAAAGCGAGATGCCATTAAAAGGAATAACTTTCCATCACGTGTTACCTATTTTCACACGCAACTGTTATACTATCATCTTCACGGTGGCTAGAAATGCTCATTGAGAACTATCACATTCTCTGGGACATCACCATACAGGCGGAGAAGGAGCTAAATTGTAATAATCCTTCAAATCGTTATGAAGAACATAAAGACAATATGTGTATACATATACGAGTAGATATTGCATTGCCTTAGGAGAGAAACACTTCTATGAATGACAGAGACAATCTGGACAAGTTCAAAGACCTGGATAACGAAATCAACTGGAGAATGCAATCAGCAGGACTTGGAATATGACAACTGATGTGAAATCAGTGGGTACTGGATCACTAGGACTCTTGAAGTAGGGAATAGAAAAGTTCATCACGGCCAACATCTTTGAATATGCAGACCAAAAAATACAATACTTGGAACAATTTACATACTACGAAGAGAAACCCGAAGAGGTCCAGCAATTAAAGTATATCTTCACCGCAAGAGAGCAGTTTGGATCAGCCTTAACAGGATATTTAAATAGATACCTAGAAGAGGAACAGCAATGCAACAACAATAATGTATTTATATCTAAATGCTGTATGATCTATGAAGCTCTAAAGATATTTTCAACGATGACTTTAGATGTGGTGATAGAAATGAAGTTGAAATAGTCTAGTAGCCACACAGTAAACAGCAAATAATACGACTAGAATCTTTTTGCGGGTCAGTTTTAAGCTATTTATCTTGCGTTTGAAATGCGCTATTAACCATCAGCTAACCAGAACGGTTTGGACTCTAAATTGATATCTATAACTGTAACTTTCAAATGTAGAACATTAAAAGTCATCCTGATTAGCGTATAAAAAAGTTTCTTCGCCAAATATTAAATTAGATATATACTTTTATTCAACAAAGTGATGCACAATACGAAAACTATGCATAATGCAGATAACACTACTGTTATACAATTGAAAACATTAAATGTGGAAATCGAAATGGTGTGTAAATAAGCGATGCTCCCTTTAGTAAATTGACAGATTTTGGAGATATTCTTATAGATTACTTTCGCAACAACTTTTCCATTTGATAGAAGACGTACCGCATAAAATACTGTGTATGAAATCATTAAAACCAATACTGCAACTATGTCGGCAGAAACTTCCAACATACTGAGGGCATTGATTTGGAAAATGCATGCTACAGAAGACAGCATGTATAAATTCTATACATGGGAAGGAAGTAGAAATAATTAATTTGCTGAAGATGCGAAATCTGACGATGCGTGTTAAGGAGATTGCACGCATATTTCGGATCGTACAAAATTTGGGAAAATTCTAAAACGGATATCTTCTACAGTGATTCTGGAATCAAGATGATTGATTTTATAACCGGAGGCTCATAAGTTCATAAGGTGTTTAAGAAGAAGTAAGCAATAATGTCAGATATTGTCTACATTTATTACCTTGAGAATGTTGTTAACGGAAAAAAGAATCACCTTAACAACTCCATAAAGTTATGCTGATTCCATCTACATATGTTCTCTCATGACCAGTATAAGGATATAAAGAAACTGTAACTTTGATAGGAAGAAATTATACTGTTGTATATACTGCATCAATCATAATGTAGCATAGAAAGCTGGTATCATATAAATAGAGATCGTGTGAGACTCCTATCTTTCCTGTGCCACTAAAAGTGAGCAGGAAAAATGTTTACCTTTTCCCGATTTTCTGTCGAGACGTGCGCCATTCTATAAACTTGGTATATAGAACGGTATAGAGATTGTACTTGGTATTCTCCTTCTAACATACACCTCTGCGTTTTCCTGGAGGCATGGACTTCTCAAGACTTTATTTGCAGCGAATCTAGTTATAAACATTTCCATTGTCCTGGATAATATATTATATTTTATACACGGAAATATAACGACTTATTCCTCAATGTAAGATGCTTTGCATTGTTTTGCGATGCCTCTGTCAGATACATATTCCTCATTTCCAATTTCTTAAGGTGTGAAAGGTTAACTCTCTCATCTAATACTAACATTGCCCATATTTTAATATGTATTCTTAGCTCTTTCACTTCAAATATTTTCTTGCATCTCTCTAAATTCAACCAAACGTACTTCTAAAAACGTATCCATAATTTAATTCTACTTCGACACTTCAACCCTCAACACTCTCATGAAGATTGACTAAACCTATTCTAGATATTTTATTAGAATTTTATCTAAGTGCAGAAAACTTTCTCTTAATCAAAAACACCCGTAATAAAACTTTCCATGATATTTGTGCGGCAATATCAACTGCTTGTATGGAAACTACCAGTTACTTTTGGAGTGTGGAATGAAGTAATCCACTTATAAATAATTAATGAGTCCTCCATAACACTTGCTTAAAGGTTATTTTGGTTTGCTCTTTCATAATACTGATGACAGCAGCTATGGATGTATATACGAACAGAACTCAGGCTAATTTCCTAGGGGAAATAACTCAATCTCAATTTAACGTTGAGATTTTGACAAGCTGTCTCGACTCAGAAATTTTCAATCTAGTTTCATTAAAGTTTCATACAATTCCATGGGAGTCAAATATATTTAACCCTTCTAAATTGCAAGAATTTTGTGTGTGCCATATATTATTTGCTTCAGGTTCTGTCCTGTTTAAAATTTCCGTATGATAGATTACTTGGCAAAATACAATTTCGGTAAAGGAAGGATTACAAGCTGCCCAAAATCTACTCAGAAAATCTGTTTTATTTTTCGTTCCATGCCAATTAGCTATAAAAGCTCTTTGGCATTTCTCCACCAAACATAAATATACAGAAGGCTTATACTAATTTAAGTGCATAATAGTACTTGGTTTCCCGTCTCTGATTTTGTCGTTCTGCGTTGACACAGCTCTTCATTTTACCATTCATCATGTTACACTAACAGTTATCCAGAATATATTAGGTGCCTGAACGTACGCGGATAAACTTTGAACAGAGAATTACTGAAGTCCATCGCATTTCAATAATTCTTAAGATTTCATTGATTTTTATTTTCTGTATTCATTATATATAAATACCTTCTTACTCTCAGGTAAGCCCAGTTCTAAGAGCATTGGGTTAACAAACATGAGATAGTGAGTGCTATCCCCGGACGGGGTTGTTTTGTGTTCTTCAGAAAATACTTTACTTCACGTTGCCCCAGTCCACTCAGCTGTAGAAACCACATGCAGCGTCACTGGCGACCATTTCCTTTCTCTTGCTCAACATAGGTGCCGTACAGATGGGAGATCGATATGCATGGCCGATTGCGGGCCTTCCATTAACAACCTTGCCTGGACTCTTGCCTTGGAGCGGAACATTCTAGATGCAATACCATGGTCGTTCGAGACCAAAGGTGGTCTTTACACTTTACTCTTTACTTTCTCATTTTCCCCCCAAAACATTCAATATCAATATTTTCTTGACAGATATTCTTAATGCTCAAGTAGAATATTTTGAAATGATTACACATGAACATTATATATATATCATTACAATAAGAATTTCTTTTGCCATACAGGTAACACGGAAAATTTAATGAAGAAGCGTTTAACATTTGTAAAAAATGTTAAAAATGTGAAGTGTAGAAAAAGAGTAGAAAACAGAAGTGAGATTTATTTTCTATCATAAAGTCTCTCAAGATTGTGCCTAACATATAAGTTGAATTCAAGGATGAAGATGGAGAGAGAATTCGTGAGAACTAGCATTATATTTATATTTCGGTTATCACTTAAAATAAGTGGTTTGCTGCGTTTCAACGTGAGGAACTACAGATTTTTCCGAAACATGGGGTGAATTGTTTTATAAGGAAATGATCCAGTAAAGTTTGTGTAAAGTGTGTTGCATTATTGCATTGGGTGATTTTGGTGGGTCAACAGTTTGTTATTAGGTCGTGACATAGATTGAGATACACTACATTTGTATGATTGTGCATAGCCGGTATCTAGTATTAAGCAACGCCTATTACGTAACTGGTAATAATTTCGTTTAAGCAGTGACGTATCCATATTTGATGCTCTCGAAGATTCGAATGTGAATACTCGATCACTGGTATTTAATCCTAATAGTATAAAATCCTTCTCATTTTAGAACATATGTATTCATAAGACACGCAATTCACCGGTTCCGGTTTGAACCGGTGAAAGTATTTCGAGTTTATATACGACACCTATTCTTCTCCACAGTTGGGTAAATACTTTTGGCAAATAAACAAACACTATGATGCAGAATACAGCTATTAAAACATATTATTTGCATAAAAATGTATTTGTCTCTTGTAGATATTAGTATTTATTTTAAATGGAACACGTTATCATTAGTAATTGTTCAGTTAGCCCTTGTTTCGTAATAGACTAAATGGTGTTCCTACATCTACGTGTAACCTGCTTAGGTGTTTGAATCGTACATTCATTACCCTGCTAATTGCAGCTGCTTGTAGTTATAACCGAATTTTTGAGTTACCTTGTCTCACAAACAAACACCTGAGTCGCATATTTGTATGTATTCATATTCCAATCTAATGTATTTTCAATAATCTCTTTGGCGTTTTTGTTCTCCATTTTCCCTATAGGAATTGGATACATGTCAATAGTTTTGAAATATTTAATCTTCCTGTTTTTCTATAGATATCGATATTTCTGTGCACATAATACTATTCCTTTCAAAAATCAATCACGCGCACACGCATATGTATCTATCTGTCGATCTATTATCTATCTATCCAACCGTCTGTCCGTCTCTCTATCTCTTCTTTTCTCTCTCCACCTCCTCTCCCTTTCTTCTTTCCCCCTCTTTATCTGTCTCTATCTCTCTCTCTTTCTCTCTCTCTCTCTATCTCTCTCTCTCTCTCTCTCTATATATATATATATATATATATATAGTAGAAATTTACAAAAAAAGAACAGAGGTGTATGAACAAGCAGGTGTACTAGTTTGAGAAAGTCTGTTACGTTTCAAGTCTACGTTCTTCAACAGAAAGGATATAGAGAAAATATACACAGAGAGAGAATAAAAAAAGACATGTGGATTTAGGGATGAAGCATGGCAGGTGGTTGGGAAAAAATAGTGTGACAGGAGAGGTAGAATGAAGGGGAGTTAATAAAGCATCGGTGATTCGAAAACGAAGGTGTGCGTGCGTGTGTGTTTTTGAGAAACTGTAAGTGTGTGTGTGTGGATAAGGGATAGTGACATTGATGTAGATATCTAGATACCTGGGATTGATTCCCAATCACATGGTTCCCTGTTTCTTCCCTATCACCGTTTGACAGCCGGGAATTGATGTGTCTACACCCCTGTATTGACTCATATAAGCTTAACTAACAAGTTTTGAAGAAACAGAACTCTGGTCAATTCGTTCCACAGAATTTGATCTGGATGGCGCCGCAGCTCAGCACAGTTTTATTATTGAAAAAATAAACGTTGAAATTCATACACAGAATATGTGTACGCACACAAACACACTCACACACACTCATATATATATATATATATATATATATATATATATATATATATATATATATATATATATATATATATATATATATATATATATATATATATATATATATATATATATATATATATATATACACATACACTCAAGTATCCGAAGTGCGTTCATATGTATCAAACAGTTTCCCTCCAAAACTAAAGCTGCAATAGTAAACGTTATCTGATGGGAGGAGAATTCACCTTTCTTGCACAAGATTGAATGCCTTTTCGCCGGTAGGCCAGGTCAATTTCCGACTCTTATGTGCATTACACGTCAGTAGTCGAGACATCACAGATTCAAACTGACATAGCCTACCCGCTCGAAAATGTTCATCGTGCATGTTTGTCTGCGCCTCTTCACAACCGATGTGTGTGCTTACGTCCCCGAAGCTTAGTTGTTTAACAAACGATGTCAATAGAATAAGTACTAAGCTTCCAAAGATTAATTCTTGGTGTGGATTTCTTGGGCTAAAACCTTTTAAGGTGGTGCTCCTGCATGGCTGTGGTCAAGTCACTGAAACATGTAAAAGAATAAAGAATATATACATACATACACACACACACGCACGCACACACACACACACACACACACACATATATATATATATATATATATATATATATATACATATATATATATATATATATATATATATATATATATATATATATATATATATATATATATATATATATATATATATATATATGTATATATATATATATATATATACATATATATATATATATCAACTATAAATAGACCTCAAAACTGATCCATTGAAAATACTTTATTAACAGATACTATATTCTTTTGCCAACTTTTTGGTGTAAATACATATATATATATATATATATATATATATATATATATATATATGTGTATGTGTTTGTGTACGCCAGCAATGTACGGTGCTGTTTCAATTCATTTAGTTTTCATGTCATTTATAGCTACACGATAGCAAGTAATTGCAACTAATTTACAATTCTGTTTATGTATATTAGGAAAACGTACGTTCTGAATACAAAAGTGAAAAGCGAATTCTAAATAATCATCTATATTAAATGTCTTCATTGCCTGTCATTTGCTGTAAATTATTACCACTGAAAAATCAGGTCTTCTAATACATAAAATATATTTTATTTTCAGTTTACTTTAAACGTCTAAAAGCTGATGATACAAAATCTCTGTAGCTCCCTGTGTTAATTAATGTCTGAAAAAGAAATAAACCAGCATATCTTTTTTTCTAATTAGCATATAAATTACAGTACCTATTAGACAGGACATAATTTTCATCCTGGATGATTGTTGGTATCATAAAGTTCACCAATATTTTGCAACAGGAAGTGTGTAGAGACGCTTAGCATGTTCTTTGTTTCCTTCCTTTTTTCTTTATTTCTCTCTTCTTCCTTTCTTTCTTTCTTTCTTTCTTTATTTCTCTCTGTATATATATATATATATATATATATATATATATATATATATATATATATATATATATATATATATATGCATAGGTAGATAGATATACATACATATATATATATATATATATGTATGTATAAATACGTATGTATACATACGGTAGAGGTGCGTAGGTTAGTGTTTAGAGTGTTGGACTCGTGATTCTAACATTGTGCTTGCGATTCATGGCTCGAGTGATGAGTTGTGTCCTTCGGCAAAACAATCCCATTCACTTGTTTCAATCAACTTTGCAAGCCGAAGAGAGAAATCCTGCTACGGAACAGCGCTCCACCCATTATATACAGGCCACAACACTTCTAATACTAAGGCTGACGAATAACCCGTGATATTTTGCTATGCAGTTATGCATCCATACCTATGTGTGTAGGTGTGTGTGTGTGTATATATGTATGTATGTATGAATGTATGTGTGTGTTAATATATACATATATAAACATGTGTGTGTATATATATATGGATACGTATATATATATATATATATATGTGTGTGTGTGTGTGTATGCATATATATACATACATATATATATATATATATATATATATATATATATATATATATATATATATATATATATATATATATATATATATATATATATATATATATATATAGGGAGAATTCACAAAAACAAAACAACATACGAAGAATGGTGGTTTAGAAAATAAATAGATGTATTAGTATAACGCTCGGGAATTGAAAAAGTCTTTAACGTTTCAACCCTATGCTCTTCCACCGAATGGAACACAGAAAGAAACAAGGAGAGAAGAAAATGTGTGTAGTGCTTAGCGATCTCTATCTCTCTCTCTCTCTGTCTCTCTCTCTGTCTCTCTGTCTGTCTCTCTCTCTCTCTCTCTCTCTCTCTCTCTCTATATATATATATATATATATATATATATATATATATATATATATATATATATATATATATATATATATACATATATATATATATATATGTACAAACAGACGCGCACACTCGAGATAAAATCAGAAGGAATGAATGTGGTGAGACATTGTCTGAAACATAAGGCAATGATTTTAAAACAGGTATATTTATTCCTAAAAGCTCCAGTCAGATATAATGAAGATCCTCGGTAAAAATCAATATAATAATCGTAGAAGATGGGACACAGTATAACTATGCTTAAAATGAATTGAATATATAAGACACTAACACGTTAAACGATTGCATTAGCCACAATTTGATAATGCTGGAGAAGTATATAACTGATTTTATAGATATTGATTATGTCACGTCTCGTTCACGACTGACAGACATTCTAATCATTTGTTTATTCAAGTTCGCATTCCGTGAGAATATGTGTTGAAAATACGCCGTCAATAGTAACAGTACATAAATAAATAAATGATACACGCATTTAATACACTTGCTGTTTACCAAAATAGCACTGGTATTATTTGTCTGGTGTATATGAACTCGTATGCGTGTGTATGTTTGATTTTTTTATGAGAGCATATGCGTAAGTGTTTGTACAATTTACATATATATCATAGAAATTGTGACGGAGACAACTTTCTTTCTGTGTTTAGATAGCTTCTTATCAACCAAGACAGCTTATTCATTAGAGATACAATCGTATTGCAATCGCTTCATTTCTTTACAGAATTTATCTGAAATATAAAGTTTCGAATCATTCAAAACTACGATTTACTTCACAACATTTTATAATTTCTTCTGTTTGCGATTCTACAACTATAAAATATTTTATTTATTATCTCATGAAATACAATTATGAACACACAGTTTATCTCTTGTGCCTGTTACGTCAAAGCTATATACCTCTTTATATAGTCTTTTCATTACTATAATTCATTTACATCATAACACTGTCAGTTTTGTATACATTATTTAATTTCAAAGAGAAGTATTTTTATGATGTGTTTTTAAAGCTGAGATTAGTCACTACCAACATTTAACTGATTCTAATTTCACAAATTCATAAGTTATTTATCTTGAAAAGAAATATATGAACCTGTGAATCATATGCTTTTTTTACAGTTAAATCTCATGAAACATAATTTTGGATACCGTCCAATATTAAATATTTTAAAGAGAAACTTTGCTTTTTTACTCATAAACCAGTGTGTTTTCGCTCATAAAATGAATGTTTTTAATTTACTGTTTACTTTATATATTAAACTTTCGTGAAGTTTTCTATGTAATATTTTTTTTACGTGATGTTAAAAATAAAAGACATTTGAAATTCCAGTAAGAATAAGTGTAGGATACACATACACACACACACACACACACACACACACACACACACACACACACACACACACACACAGACACATAAATACACATATGTGGGTGTGTGTTTGTGTGTGTCTGTGTGTGAGCTAGCACGTGAGTGTGTATGTGGTCTGTATGTATGTGTTCCTGTCTGTATGTGCATATATGCATATATTTGTGTGTGCTTACTTCAGTCATTAGACTGCAGTCATACCTGCTTCTATATATATATATATAGAGAGAGAGTTATTAATATTTCTAAGTCTCTCTAAAGGAGACTACGGCAGCGGTACTGGAAATTAATAGTTATCGCCAAGCCAACATGGCAGTCCCAAAATTAGGACGAAAGCTGCCGTGAATTAGCTCCAAGAAGCCATCGCCTCTAGCTAGCTATGTGACACACGAAACCTGTGTCCTTTATAACCTTCGAACAGGGGAGGTCAGCAGTGTCCCCCTGCTGGTTTGGCATCTGCAGACTAGTTTCAGGGTGTTGCCCCTTGTCAATGCAGAGCAGCCAAGCCCTAGCCAGGCGGCGCTGCTGACTATGTGCTCGAAGGTTATTTATCTAATTTCAGTGGAATCTATCCACTGGTTTTCAGAAATAGAGTTATTAATATGTCTAAGTCTCTCTAAAGGAGACTACGGCAGCGGTACTGGAAATTAATAGTTATCGCCAAGCCAACATGGCAGTCCCAAAATTAGGACGAAAGCTGCCGTGAATTAGCTCCAAGAAGCCATCGCCTCTAGCTAGCTATGTGACACACGAAACCTGTGTCCTTTATAACCTTCGAACAGGGGAGGTCAGCAGTGTCCCCCTGCTGGTTTGGCATCTGCAGACTAATTTCAGGGTGTTGCCCCTTGTCAATGCAGAGCAGCCAAGCCCTAGCCAGGCGGCGCTGCTGACTATGTGCTCGAAGGTTATTTATCTAATTTCAGTGGAATCTATCCACTGGTTTAAAGAAATAGAGTTATTAATATGTCTAAGTCTCTCTAAAGGAGACTACGGCAGCGGTACTGGAAATTAATAGTTATCGCCAAGCCAACATGGCAGTCCCAAAATTAGGACGAAAGCTGCCGTGAATTAGCTCCAAGAAGCCATCGCCTCTAGCTAGCTATGTGACACACGAAACCTGTGTCCTTTATAACCTTCGAACATGGGAGGTCAGCAGTGTCCCCCTGCTGGTTTGGCATCTGCAGACTAGTTTCAGGGTGTTGCCCCTTGTCAATGCAGAGCAGCCAAGCCCTAGCCAGGCGGCGCTGCTGACTATCTGCTCGAAGGTTATTTATCTAATTTCAGTGGAATCTATCCACTGGTTTAAAGAAATAGAGTTATTAATATATCTAAGTCTCTCTAAAGGAGACTACGGCAATATATATATATATATATCGTATGTGTATTTCGTGTGCAAGATTCTTGATGTGGATGCGTTTGTTGAAAGAAATACAATTAAACCTTGGGAGAGGCATTATGCCGGTAATAAACACACGCACTGGTTCAGACCTTTATTAATTTATATAGGTTTTTGTTAAATTATTTCATTGCACTCTTGCAATCTCTTCAGTAACTTGTCTCTCCACTGCCATTTATTTTGAATGTATGATATGGCGTTGTTTTGGCGTTGTTTCGAAACTTTTCGGTATGAGCATGTGAGTGTGTGCAAGCTCGTATGTGTGCACGCTCATATGTGTGCACGCACTTATGTGTTCGTGCTTATATGTAAGTATGTGCGTCCATATGTCTGTTTGTAAAAATTTCGTTTATATCAAATCAGATAGAGACTTTTTTTTTTAAATCTAAATTTATTTATTTACGTTCATATTCCGCATCATATGTGCGAACAACACATGTAACCATGGGCAATTGTAAGGCCCTCATCTACGTGTATTTGGTGTTCAAAATTGGTTGCGTTTCAGTTATGAGGACCGACTCCTGTATTTGTCGCAACAATGTGTCACCGGGGTGTCTAGACAGGTTTTCTATGACGATTATGTCCAGTACAGCACCATGTTGTTCTTTGGCATGCTGGTAGAGCACCGAAGTTTGTTTTTGATTATTATAGTCCCTCCAATATTCGTTTATACGCTCAGCCAAACTTCTTGCCGTTTCACCTATGTATGTCGTGTTTCTGTTTTTACACTCACCATCCCTACAGCTTATTTTGTAGACCACATTTCTGGCTTTGCAGTTGGCAGCAGGACTATATTTGCACACAATGCAACTCTCCTCAACACACCTTGTTTTTCTGAAGGGATATGTTTTACATATTATTGATCTAATGGATCTCCCTGGTTTTTCTATAACATTTATCCTCAACTTGGTACTTTTGAGGATTTTTCGAAATCTGCGGGCCAGTCCTCCGTGTGGCGTGAGTCATGTTGCCGTAGAAGCTCTACGGAATATGAAGCGGGCCTTTGGTAATGGTTTTGTTGACATCAAAACTGTTCAGACATGGTTCCGAAGCTGTCGTTCAGTAGATGGTTACCGTGAAAATAAACCAAGGGGTAGGCCAAAATCATTTATTCGGCATGATGGGTTAAATACTTTGGCTGAACAAAATCCGAGGACAAACGTTCGAAAATTTTCATCGGAACTCGAAGCCTCTCACACAACAGTTTTGGGTACATGTAAAAAATTGGAAAAATCAAGAAAACGGATAGATGTTTTCCACATCAGCTGTACGAGATTCAAAACAACAGACAACTGAAAGTGCACTCCTTATTGCTTTCTTGATTGGAAAAGACCATTTTTGCATCAAATCATTTCTTGTGATGAGAAATGGATACTATTTGAGAACAGCTGGAGAACAGGACAGTGATTAGATGCAGGAGAGTCACCTAAGCACTACTCAAACCCACCATTGCGTTAGGGAATGTTCTTGTGGCACTTTCTCCTACACTCTTTATCAACTCAAATAGCATTGCATCGAGTGCTAGGGCTTTCTACTTCTATATTTTTTCCAGAGCTCATTCCCCTCACATCGTAGTGATCCAAGTTCTTTCTCATATTCTCAACCTGTTTTGCTGCTTTTGGGACGATACCCTCTTCTTATTTGCTACTACGCGTCTTTGCAGTGTATTATACTTCACTTGTTAGAAGAAAAATATAACATTTGGAATCCCTCTAAATGTTCGCATGATTTGGTTGTATTGTTGGTGTTTTTTTTATCTTTCTCATGTTCTCGTTTAACTTCTTTGTTAATCTTTTTATTTTCTCATGAATCGGAAACATTTGTTGACGACAATCTAGGCAAAGAAAGAGGGATATTCCATTGAAATTGGCGCTAACCAGCTCCCTGCCTGTCTTTTTTTGCATATGTCATATATCAGTATACATGCATAGGTAACATATATCCCCCAGCCCCACCATACGTCTGTGTGTATATGGGCACATGTATGTTCGCGTGTATGGTTTACATTCATAAAAAGTTCTGAACAAGTTTTCGAACTACGCACATACGCATAATAATAATGATAATAATAATAATAATAATAATAATTGGTTCAGGCAGCAGTAAGCAAATGTGTACCAAAAAGAAAAGCTATAACTGTCATTAAATACCACTGAGTGTGTTTTATTTATATATATATATATATGTGTGTGTTTGGGTGTATGTGCGTGTTTGCCTGTCTGCGTGTGTGTACTTGTGTGTGGGTGTTTTCATGTGTGTGTGTGTGTGTGTGTGTGTTTCTGTGTGTATGTGTGTAAACACACACACACACACACACACATATATATATATATACATATATACATTTATGTATTGCCTATGCGTGCGAATGTCTGTGTGTTTGGTTGGTTATGTGCGTCATTAATGTGCTATGTTACATATACCATATAAATAACCGCTTAAAATACGTACAAAAGTGAACGTAGTTTTATAGACACAGTTCCGGATTTATTACTTTTAATGAGAGGAATGGTCTTCAATCTGATGTAAATAATTTTTAATAAGGTATCAGCGTTTGTTCAATTACTTTGTAGACTTGAAACACCTTACAAGTGAATTTAACATCACATAATCTATTGCATACAGAAAACATATTGAGAGGATATCAGATAAGTTTTAGTGAAACGATCAATTCATATAGTTTATGGGGGTTATTTCGATATACATTGATCGTAAATGTTTGGATAAAATGAAATATTTCATACACTACATTAGTTAACTGAAATTAGTAACAAACACAAAACCGGTCGAGAGAGCTTCTTTTGAAAATCACAAAACTGTGCATCGATATAACATTCGATTTGTTTATATATTTCAAGAGAAATTTTTATATACTGATTTCTGTCTAATGACAGGTTTGGAGGAAATTATGTATTATTATCTGCCAAATAATGATAATAAATTTTTGATCGAATAGATCCCTAATGGCAAAATCTTGATACATGGAATGTCTTCCTTAATAAGGACATAAACACACCACATGACTATAATTCTAACGTATGAAAGTATTTTAATGATTATTCCGCTGTTCCACAACCGTCAAGCATCAGGTTTCTAAACTGCGATAATGAAACTAATAATTTGAATGAAAATCAACAAATTGTAATAAATAAAATTAACTTAAATGAAAAATAATTTACTGAAGCTACAATTTCCTGACATCCCATGATCTACCATGCAATCTTGGTCGTCACATATTTTAAACAATCTCTCAAACAGTTCCTGCGCTATGATTATAATTATATTGGTCTTTTATCACTGCTGTCAATGTTCGGTTTTCATTAAAACTATATCATCTCGTTTAATACATCCTAATTATTTCAGACTTTCCAAATGAAACTTCATTAATGTCATATTAGTGCTCGTTAATCAAACGGCATTTATAATACAGTTAACACGTGGCAAAAGTATTTCAGTGGTGACAATTCCATTTTATGACATAGAAAGAACGCGAAAGAAATGTCAATTGACCACTTCATTTGTGAGTAAAGATGCGTGAGGAAGGTGTTGTGCTGACGATCCTCAAATGGTGGTTTCGATTCCCGTACCGGATTGTGTATTGTGAATTTGAGCAAACCAGTTCAATTCACGTAGCTGCTGACCACTCGGTTCAAATTTAACAGCAATAACATGGGGAGATGAACAAGCGGCTGGAATAGTGTTCAGCTGAAAGTGAGTGTTCTCAGTTGAGAATACGCCATGGGTGTCCGGTTCTCTGGCACCATGTGTCCTATCGTATATTACAGAAAGATGACTTCACATACAAAATATTAAAAGTTGAGCACAAACATAAAAGTACTATTTCTAGAAGGACGTGAAAGCGTAAAAAACTCCTTTCATTGGCTCGTCAGCATCTCCATTTTATCAATCGTGCCTGTTAGCTTTTACGTTTTTCAATCCAAAAGCCTTTAAATCTGACATACATGTTTGAGATACACTTGTAAATGTCTTCTTTCCTCTCACCAATTTTTCTTTACAGCATGTGCCACTGGAAATTGTGTAACTGTCATTGTATCTGTAAACGTCTGTTTTATCAATTAGTTTTGTATATGAATGTGATTTAGCAAGAAAGAATTTATTTTTTAATTTCAACTATTGCCAGCAATTAGTGATTGTAATTTCCTGCATTAAAGATAGAAATATATACTGTAGACATAATTTGATTAACCGTCAGAGGTAATACATATATCTAATTAACTAAAAGGTTTATGTACAAATTTCTGTGTACCATAGCCTGGAATGATATAATAATTTTAAGCAAGGGACAGATAGAAAACGGTGTAAGTATATATGCATATATATATTTTATTTATATTTTTATATGATTGAAATCTACGCATCCATTTTCAAGTAAGTTTATCTGAAACATTTTGATGCAACTCACCCATTTACTGTTCTCTCACTCTCTCTCTCTCTCTCTCTCTCTCTCTCTCTCTCTCTCTCTCTCTCTCTCTCTCACTCTCTCTCTCTCTCTCTCTTTCTCTCTCCCTTTCGTTGTCTCTATCTTCCGTTCAACATTTCTTCTTTTTCTGCCCTTCGCCCCCTTTCGTTTTTCCGTTTTTCTCTCTCATCCTTTCTCTAATTCTCTTTTCTCCCCTTCACCGTTATCTGTTCCTATATCTCTCTCTCCCCCTTCCTCCTTTACTATCTCGTTACTCTCACGTGAACATCGTCTATCTTTCTTTTCTTCACTTGTTGGTATTGCTTTTCTCTCGGTCTGTCGCACAGACTAGGCGCATTTTTGTCTGTCTCCATTCCTGTCTTTTC
>NC_142935.1:12003773-12026273 GCF_046866305.1 Octopus bimaculoides | reverse complement strand
AATCAATTGCTTTTTCTCTGTTCGAAGCATTCATAAAAATAGCAACCCAAAATGAAGTGGACTAAATGAACACACAAACATACACAAGCGTCAGCTCGTTTACAATGAAAATAATTTATTTTTGGGAGTTTAATTTCGTTAAATGTCAATGTATAACTACACAAGACACACAGATAAGATTGTTTATCTACTTTTAATTATCCTTTTTTCTATGTTCTGACTGTATATGGTCGGAGAATTGATATTCTATTGAAGAGTGTATTCTGTAATATAAGTTGTGTTTACGAAATTACTAGATTATTCGTGAATAATTGTATATATAAATAGTTATGGTTTATAGCCCAGAGTTTTTAATGAGTTTTGCAATGTAAGAAAATATTATCAATAAATGAAGTGTTTTATATTGCAATGTATGCAAGAAAATTTCTGTTTCGGATAATAACTCATATATTGGGTTTCGTTAAAAGTTTTAGTCACTGCTCGTTGAATGATATTAACATATATGGCGATAGATAAATGTATTTAAATAGTAGGAAGTAATTCGTTTATTTATCAGCGTTTGATTTTCAGAGAAGCAGTTTTGTTTCGGACCATGTAAGATGCAAAATATTATTTTCATTTACATCGATAAAATGTCATCTATGTAGATCTCATTTATTAATTAATGCATTAGTTGTTGAAAAACGAAACATTTGTTTATAAATAAGGAACTAGAATGGTGGCAGAGGACTAATTAGTATAGACCCTTGCATAAAGAGTGAAAGAAGAACGTTTGCTGAGTATTTGATAAATAATGATGAAGACCTGCTGCAATATGTCGGGAAAGATATGGGTGTAAATGCAGCCGAAATTATGTGCAAGGAAGAGTTTAATCAAAAAGCTGAGGAGAAGAGAAAGAAGACGTTCTTCAAATGAGAATGCATGGACAGTTTGAAAGGAATACACAAGACATAAATGATAATATACCATGGCTTGAGCGAGGTGATTTGAAGCGTACCACCGAAAGCAAAATAATTGCTGCACAAGACCAGGCTCTCACGGAATTTGGACTATAATTTGACGTCCTGATTCGGACGCTAATTTGCCTGGCGAGCGAACAATTTTGCCACCTCATCACTTTAATAAACAGAAGTGTATTAAACAGTGAAATCAGCTAGACCACGTATCTGGTCTCTAAACTTTATTTGCTTAGGGAGCTGAAAAATGAATCGCTAACTCTGGCTGAATGATATTGAACCTCTGATCTCAAAACAGACCTCATATATTGAACAGACTTTGACAGTATCATGAACGAAATATTTCAGATATTTTCCCTATCATCACAATTTCGAATTTTACTAAGTGGATAACATCTTGAATTGTTTGCTCTTCGGTCTCAATCCTTAACGGCATTTCTTCTTATTTCAAATTTCGGTGAAGTATCCCTCCTTCTAAAAATGTTTGTCCATTATCCACAATATGAATTCATTATCTCATGTGGCCACATCCTTACCAGCACATTGTAATAATGCACGCATCATACTTCATTACTAATGTAGCATATTTAAAAAAAGAAGAACCTTTTTTCCCGATGTACCAAGTACATACAAGTTCCTAAATATTTAAGCAAGAATATGTTTTGGTATCTCCTCTCAATCGCTCGATATTTGTGTGTGTGTATCACAACGAATGACAAAAATATTATTTAACTATGTTAATGCTTAGTGTGACAGAAGTAGGAAATCATTTACAGAGACAGACGGAGACGTGGGAATATGTAAAGCCGATTAAATAAAGAGATACTCTAACGAGAAAGTAGCTGTATTAGTTAAGAAATAACTTGAGGGTGAGATTTGATGACGGACAATTTGTTAAATTCGAAGTGCGTTGCCATTAAACTGGACATAAACATGTACTCTCACACTAGATGAGTAAATGTGAATGTATAATAATAATAATAATAATTAATAACAATGACAACGACGACGACGTATATGATGATGGCCATAATAATGATGATAATAGTGATCGTAATATGAATAACAATAATGTGGTTGACAATGATGATGGTAGTAATAGTGATGATAATAATAATAATAATAATTTGCCATCAATACATTAAAATTTCTTTAATAAATCTTTGTACATACATTTATAGCACTTGATTATTCAACATGAAGAGCATCTTACCATCACATTAAATTGTAGGCTGTTGTTCCATCACAGAAAATGGAAAACATAAATTAAAGTAAATGAAATTTCATAACATTAATGGATATAGAAAAATATATATTGCGGTAGATTCATGAAAACACCCATAAACAAGTACATTTCTTCAGTACACATAGTATTAATGCCTGCAAGATAAGTTTATTGTTTCTGTGAACGAACGCAGAAACCTACACACACACACACACACACACACACACACACACACACACACACACATACACACACACACACACACACACACACACACAGAGACAGAGACACACACATGATCGCATATATTTTATGGAATAAATGATTATAACCAAAATAATGAACTTCTTTCAAAGAAGATAAAAACTATCACAGCCATTTACACACACATACAACTACACAGTTTACCATCTCTACATACATTTCTATTCCTCTGCGAGGTTGTGCGCATGGATGTCTGAGTGTACGTGTGTGTGTGTGTGAGAGAGAGAGAGAGAAGGACAGAGAGAAATAGAGAGAGTGACCATTGGACATCGTCTTTGTTTCTGTACAGATTTCTTAATGTATTCACACACGCACACACAAACGCACACACACACACACACATACACACACACGCACACACACACACACGCACACACGCACACATACAGATAGTTTGATAGATAAATAGTGGGGTAGACAGATGGATAGATAGATAGATGGATATATACTCACATGTATATACTCACATGTATACTTGAAGATAAACATGTAAATGTTTCTGTGTATATATATATATTTGTAAATGCAGGCGTCTGTTTGAACGTGTTTGCATATATATATATATATAAACATATATATTTATAAAAAAAACACATGTATATAGGGTAACATGTAGATAGATAGCAATAAAGATAGGTAGTCAGACAGACGGACATATAGATAGATAGATAGATAGTTAGATAGATAGATATCGAAATATGTAGATATGGATGTGTGCGTGTGTAATTTTATGTATGGGTGTTTTTTTTTTTATGTACTTATGCATTAGGAAGCGGCAGGAAAACGAAATAACTAAATATGATATAACGTAAAGGAATAAGAGAACCGGTCTGTATTGAACAATCATAAATGGTAATTTTCATTAAATAAATAAAAAAAGAAGACTTATTTTTTATTCAGACTTTATTCTGCAGTATAAAACGATTTCCTAGTATAAAGCAAAACAAATCATTGGCAGAAAATAAAGAAAATAAAAGTTAATTACAAATCGAAAAAAAATTTCTCGAAAGACCCAACAATATAATTGTCAAAACAAAAGCAAGTAATCGCTTAAGAACGCAAACAATAACATCACAGTTCAAGATAATAGGAAATAGAATTAGATAAATGTAGAATATATATTTAGGAAACAAAAGTGATATGAAATGTGCTTTATTTTTCGACATTTCTTCTTCTTCTCTGTGTGTGTGTGTGTGTGTCTAACCCCCACACTTTCACTTCATCTCAATCTAACGCTGACATAGCTCAACAATGCTTTAATACATATGTGTATATATATCTGTGTATCTATCTATATAACTCATTGTGTATATATTACATTATCTCTCCCATCATCCCCCCTCTCTCTGTGCCTCTGTCTGTCTCTCTTTATATATACATATGCATATCTTAACACATATATGTGTGTAGATGTGTAAATATATATATATATATATATGTATACATTTATATATATATATATATATATATATATATATATATATATATATATATATATATATATATATGTATACATTTATATATATATATATATATATATATATATATATATATATATATATATATATATATATATATATATATATATATGTATACATTTATTTATATATATATATATATATATATATATATATATATATATATATATATACGTTACTTAGATATTCGTATGTATTCGTGTATGTAATCTCCGTATCACTTTTTCATAGCTCTTTTACTTTCTAATTCATTATATTAAAAACAAAAGCTTCCACAAAAGCCATCCATTCTTCCCACCTCTTTACCAAATAAATATAATTTTGTATTTCAGCCTCTCTCTCTCTCTCTCTCTTTCTTTCCCGCTCGCATTTTCTTTCTCTCTCTATCTTTATCTATCACCATTTATCTCACCCCTTTCATGTCTTCTCAGTCTCCCACTTTCTCTCTCAGTGTACCTCTTGACTGTATACTTTCTAATACCTCCCCCTCCAATTCATTTATTCTTTCATATTTGCTTTCATTTCTTTTAACACGTCCCATCTTCTTTTCTTCCACCCACCTTACATACTCTCACACGATTTTTTTTTCTTACTATTTCACTGCTTAACTCTCTGTGTGCATCCCACATACATCCTTTTCCCGTTCTATCTCACTCGCGACTGTTCTTTCATCTTAACGAATTAACTCACATATTAAATTTCAATTTCTCTAACTGATTCAAACACATACTTACACACACTTCTATCACATTATGAACAACATTTACTATTTCTAAACGATTATTTATAACGAAAATAAGGGTCACTGGTGAATAGTAATTTATTTATAACGTCAATTCTGCTAAATATTCATTTCTTTATCGTTTTGTTTTAATTCATACTTTAAATATTTTTTTCCGTTAGAAATATACTATAATATAAAAAAAAAGGTAAGAATGTTATGATCAGATATTTATTAAATTCAACGTTTCCCTAATTTTGCATTGTTATAAACTACATTGGCAGCAATTCTTAAACATATATTTACGAGGAGGGCATATGTCATATTGATTATAAACCTCCATCGTTAAAGTAATCTTACAACACATTTATGTAATCGTCGTTTAACAGTCAAACTTTCCCAGTTAGAAGCCAGCAATTTAAACTTTCGTTATGTACAATGTTGCCTTTAATTCGACAGCTACATCGGTGAAAAATAATGATGCGAGTCAATTTTGTGTAACATTTTATATGTTTGCTATCGTTATATCGATTGTAAATTTAACTAATCTCAATTTTCGTTGTAAAGAAATCTTAGACATATTGTTCATTATGTACTGTTCTGTATTTGTAAGGATGTTCTATGCTAATATATCACTGACACTTTCCGAAGAGTATTCGTTTCTCATATGAGTACATGATAAGTCTTTTTGAAGCCGTTGCTTGTGCTTTGTATGCAAATCAGTGACATATTATTTTTATACCTCGTATATATTGATAGGATACTCTGCATTGTATTGATGTAGCTTATACACATAGAAGACAAAACTGCAGGTCGATAATATAGGGGTTATATACACCCCTTACCATATGTCCTTTAGAGATACGTAGAAATTCTGTCCTGAACGTTAGACACTGTTTCACAACTTGGACAATATGTTGTCTTCAAATTATAAATGGAATATCAACGTGGCAGGGATAAGAGCTTATCTTACCTTTGTAGTTTGACATAGTGCTATCAGCATGACTAATTCGTCAATTTAGGTGTAAAAACGGTTTGATGTGTTACAGTTTTGTGAAACTCTTTTAGTTTTCCTTGCGTGTGTAATCGATTTGGTATCCATATTATGAATATATTCGCAGGCGCAGATATGGGATTGTGGGTAGGGAAACCCTCGTTGCAGCAACGCAGTTACGAGTCCAGTCCAACTGTGCAGTATCCTAGAAAAAGTGTCTTGTTTTAGCTCCGAGTCAACTAACTCCATGTCAATGAATTTGGTATATGAAAACACTACCAGGGATTGGCAACTTGTCTTGATTTGTTTTCTTCACCCTAACTTAGCCATTTGTCAAAAGCACACACGAAACTAAATACTAGGCTAGATTTGTTCGACTTAAACCTACAAGGTGTTTTTTCCAGCATGGCTATGTCTAATGAAAAAATAAATGAAAGACAAATGGAAATTGCATTCAACGCCAGCACGTAACATGTGTTCCTATGAAATATAGATTTAGTCAACAGCATTAACGAATGCATTTTCAGATTGGTCTCTGAAAATCAATTGTCTCTAGTTCGCACAGAATAGAGGAATAGAATCTTTCAGTGTGTTATTGGGGAGAATATAATGCTATTTATTGGTCGTAGATCTTTCGTATTACACTTTTGTTTCGAGAAGTTCTGTCTCATAGCACACGGCAGTATGTTCGGTTTTCCTTTATAGGAATTGGCGGCCACTGAGATTTAAAATGTCTTTGACGCTGTCAAAATACATTTTTCGTTGTTCCTTAAATCCTGAAGACAACAAAAATCTTGTAGGGCATGTACATTAAAACTCAAAATTCCACAGTATTATTTATACATGATATCTAAAATTATACACTCATTATAAAATAATTGTACTTCGCTATAATACCAATACTGCAAAGCGGTACCTATGTGCTAAATATTATGTGTAGTACCTGGATTCTCAAAACGGTTATCCGCTTCCGACCGGAAGAAATACTGTTTCGTCCTAAATCCCTCTCATTCGGAAGTTAATATATTCCGACTAAATATAGTTTTTCCATCTTTTCTCTCAGCGACATTTTAGGTAGTATCATACCACAAAGACTATTTATACTGAGTTTTACATGTAATATATGACACGTCTTAGCCAGTACTGTGTTGTTTCTCTCTGTTTCCACTTCGTTTAGTTGTTTCATGTTTTGAGAATGCTGGATATTTTCACGAAATATTTTGTGAAGTGTTTGTTTCCACATTTGAAGTTTAGATTTTTTTTCTTAGAACTTCTCTTTATATTTCCCGCTTCCCTCACAACTATCATCTTTTTTTTTTAATGATGTGGTTGAAGCCAGGAAACATTCGTTTGATTTCTCCGTGTGTTGTAGCTGTGTTTATTACTTGTTGTCCTTATTTTCCCAATTATTCTCTACTAGATATGTTTATTGTGATAAGATAATCTGTTTCATCTGAAATTCAAGTGGTATATACTAAATATGCTGCTTATATTTCGGCGTCGTTATGCGCACTAATTCAGCATCATCTACATTAACGATAGCACTACACCTTAATTTTGACGTGAATGATAAAATAACCGTTCATCTTAAAATTGTTTTTTCTCTTTTAAACGTTGGTCTAGTCTAATTCATATATGCTTAAGTCTCTCATTTCTTGATTCTTTCCAAACACACATATATATCTATTTTTTTTAAAATTGTAATATCTACTTGTTTTCCATAGCTTTCTCTTAATATCCTTTACTGGCTCATTTTCTTTATTTGAATAACACCGTAATAACGTTGAGGATAGTTCAATGACGCTGTGGATAGTTCAATAATGTTGTGGATAGTTTTCGAAATATTTATAGATATTTACCATCTGTGCATAAAACTCGAGAAAATATATATGGCTAATTATCCACCCAAAGGATTCTTTAGCATGTTAACGTATTAGCAACAATTAGAAGGATGTAGGGACAGAGCGTATCGTTGCATTTTCCCTCTTCTAATACACATTGTGTTATTTTTTTTATATAAAATTAATTTTATAACTTTTATATACAATTCCTTCATTTTATCTTCTAAATTATCTACTATACTGTTTACGAAATCTGTCATCATCCTCGTGGAAAATTCCAATGTTCTCTTGGATTTGGCAATGCAGATTCATAACGTTAGTCTATTATAATTTCAACATAATTTGAGATACGAGTTACGTCTTTTCTAAATATTCTCGTATATACGTGTAAATTGAACATGTGGATGAGTTCCGTTCTTCATAGAAGGCAGATTAGGGGAGAGAGAATGTCAACTGTTTACGATTTTCTGTGACCAATATATTTGCTAATACTTTGTTCAAATCAAAAATTTGAATAATACGTACAGCGGTTGATATTTATCCCATACTGACAGATACCAGGATAACAAACATAAGAAAACAATGACGTATGAACAACATGAATTAACAAAGATCCTTGAGCGAAATTAAATTAAAATAAACCTTAGCATATAAAGATAACTGAATCCATAATAATTCAGTAATCTAATATAAACGTGAAGTCAGATCTACGCAAAGATACTCAAGTGAATGATTCATTTATATTTGTTTATCTATACAAAGAGATATTTCATTAATTGAACATAAAATAAATGTTTACATCTTTATTTCTCTATGTATTTCATGTCTTTTCTGTATATATGCAAATGTAAATACACGCAGACACTCACAAACACTGACATACATACATATGCATACGTATACACACACTCACGCATATATATAAATTTATCAATATATACCTGTACATATATATTTGTGCATGTCCATAAAATGTGTACTGCACTGATATATATATATATATATATATATATATATATATATATATATATATATATATATATATATATATATAATTATTTGTAGGATACATTTGAATCAAGTTATTTTAATATTAAGGACACCGAGCGATGTTTATATACATACAATATGTGTGTGTGTCTTTGTATGTGTATGTGTGTGTGTGTCTGTGTGTGTGTGTGTGCGTTTATATGTATGAATAACTTGAAGCAACGCAATCATTAAAACGTTATTGAATAGATAATACGGAATATATATAATTTACTTGGTCTCAGTTTCATGCCATTCCAGCCATACTTATCTGGATGAAGAGATACTCATGTGCACCACTCCATTTTCATAGTTGGTAAACACAGAATGATTTGTGTAAGCAATATGGGCGAACTGGAATCCTTGTATAAAGTACAAAGGAGTCTAAGGAGTGTTCCTCTCTATCAGAATTGTGCCTACTGTTAGTGTTTCTCTTAATATCAATGTCCACTAAATGTAGTACTTCATTGTATACGAATCTGTTATTTTGAGAGAACATCATGTAGTGTATTTATATGATGTTTTTCTAACGCTTTCCTACGGACGTTCATTATCTCTTGTGTGAGAGAATACATTGTAGTAGGTCGTGAATATGTACGACTGCAAACCACTATCTCACACATTATGAGCGTATGCTGAGCAGATAGCAGCGCTACATATAGCTATTAGCAATATGTATTTTTAGTGGCGTTTAGAACTTTCATATTTCGCAATCAACTTTTAGGTATCAAATTTCGCATGCATCAAAAAATGGTTGTTATTGAAAATATGAGAAATGAATTCTGGAACATCATTCGCACGTGGGAATGACAATTTTACGGAGAGTTAGAATTACAACTGACATACTGTGAATTTAGGATGGCGACACTAATATAAAAGCACAAATTAATCTACCTATCAACCTGTCTATATAACTCCCTATCAGTATATCCGTGTGTTTGCCTGTTACTCTGTCTATCTATGCATATGAATATTTCTTTGTATATATATCAAAATGTATATGTATACAAATGCATGCATATATGTGCATGTTTATATATATATATATATATATATATATATATATATATATATATATATATATATATATATATATATATATATATATATACACTATATTTGTGCAGTTGTGCGTCTAATACGTGCCTATCTATGTAACTATAAATATAACCGTATGTATCTATTTATATATCCACAAGCAGAATATTTTCAATATCTTTGCAATTTTCAAGTATTGAACTATCCTTTTGTTGTTAATAAATCACTGCTGTTATCAAAATTTGTTTCATTAATATCGATCATTTCTTAGCAGATTCTAAGTATAATTATACGGTTTCCTCCACTGACACTATCACACAAACATTCTGATTATACATATCCATGCTGTATGTATACATACTTATTTGCAAATACATATGGTGTGTATGTGCTTATATCCATCTATCTCTTCGGAATGGTGAAATCATAAATTATTCAGAATAACTGAATAATATATCTATCATCAATTGCATACTTTTATCTTATATTCTCGTATTCTATTTTACATTCTTTTCCATTTACCATTTCCTCCAGTTAATCATTTCTTGAATTAAATTATGTTCACTATTTCAAACTAAATTCCTATGAGTTTCCTTCCTCTCAGATAGATACACAATGCGTCACATCATTTTAATCTGCTTTGTAGTGCTTCTCTCATCTGTTCTCATTCTCTTCTAATTTTCTCTCGCTCCAAAATCCGCAGCTCTCGCATTCTCTCATTTCTCATGTATCATCTCTGAAATAGAAGTATGTTTCCTGCTGCAATATCGGACAATGAAAACGAAACAAATCTCAATCAAAATTTAATTCTTGTAATCAACGTGGAGAAACTATAATTTTTGCTTACGTTTATCTGTTGACTCGATTTTAATTTTCTTTGTATATAATTATTCATATTAAATGTCTTATTTAAAAGATAACAATTAAATTTCATCACACACTATTGTTTAGATACAAAGGCATTTCAACACTCTAGCGTATGATTGTCTTGATTCGCAGATCAGAATATTATTACTTTAATTATCTTTAAAAAAATTGCACACTTTCTCATCTCTAATAAATTGCCATTCCCTTTGACATCAGCAACGAACGCAATGTTTATTACCCGCGTAAAGGAAATGTTAGTGTTTATGATTGGGAGAAGAATATTTTTAACCAATTCATTTTTTTTATTCGGGATTGTAATTAGAGTATTATAGTAGAGACAATAAAAATCTGTAATTTTGTTACGACACTTTAACATTACATATTCATATTAGTTTTACATTCCCATAAACTACATTTTACAAAGATTTATCTTCTCCCCCATCCGTTAAAATCAGTTGAAAATTTCTATTCATTACACTCATCCTAGGTAGGCTAGTATTTGAAAAATAGGCTTGTACAAAATCAAATCTAACATGAAGTTCGAGAAAATGACAGTAACACAGCAATATTTACCGTTAAATATAAAAGTTCATATGAAAAAGAAAATTCAGCAGTTGACGGAACACTGCCAGATAATTACAGAACTGCAACGAGGTAACAGGAATTATACGTGTTGTGAAAGCAGAATAAATTTTGTAAAGTTCTCCAATACATTTCCCTTTGTATTATTCTTAAATGCGAATGAATTGTTGGAACAAATGTGTCGTAAATCAGACCTAGTATATTCTAGGTGTACTTATGCAACGCCATTTTTTATTGTTCCGCGTTTAACAATTGATATCATTTATTTTGATAGAAGTATTTATTGGTGAGAATTAAACATCTTGGTCTTGAAGAAAGTCTTAGATATTTTCCAGATGAAAAGTTCCTTTTGAGATATCATTTGACACCGTGAAACGATACAGCTAAGGGTTTAATTTACAGTTATGTTTACAGAAAAGCATCGTTTCCACTGAGTACAGCGAAAATTAAGGACAGTAAAAGAGAATGTTTCATGAAGAAGAGCAGGTGAGAGAACCACCTACGAGTATTTAATTATGGATGAAAATGAAAAAGTAGAACACACTCAAATAAGATCAGATGTTAACGATAGCGTATTTTAGATGCCTAAGATTAATACTGAAGATAGACCTAGAGTCTAAAATATAGGTGATAGGAACGAAACGATTAGGTGCTCAATTCATAATTCATATATGTGAAATTATCACCTGGACGCGTAAGATACTATTTTGATCGGATGCCATAAAATAAGGAAAATATTGATTCAATTTCGGTGTCATCATTTAATAGCTCACACGCACACACAAACACACACTAAAACACATACATGCTCTCTCTGTGTCAAACACACACTCATATATACATATATTAGTGTGTATGTATATATATGTTGGTGTTATAACTCCGTCGCTTACGACGTCGAGGGTTCCAGTTGATCCGATCAACGGAACAGCCTGCTCGTGAAATTAACGTGCAACTGGCTGAGCACTCCACGGACACGTGTACCCTTAACGTAGTTCTCGGGGATATTACGAGTGACAGTGTGACAAGGCTGACCCTTTGAATTAGAGGCACAGCACAAACAGGAAGTAAGAGTGAAAGAAAGTTGTGATCGAAGAGTACAGCAGGGTTCGCCACCAACCCCTGCCGGAGCCTCGTGGAGCTTTAGGTGTTTTCGCTCAATAAACACTCACAACACCCGGTATGGGAATCGAAACCGTGATCCTATGTTGCCCTAACCACGAGGCCATTGCGCGTGCCAACGGCGGTCGAGCAGAGGTCAGTCGGTACTAAGAAGCGGGTGAAAGCTTGCACGAAAGGCGCAAGATCCGTCGCGAACGAAACGAATATATATATATATATATATATATATATATATATATATATATATATATATATATATATATATCATAATGATATTTATTCTCCGATTTTGAATTGACAATTTTTCGATATAAACAAACAACCGAAAAATGATGCTTTAATGGCTCCTTGCGAATCTGATTAGCCAAACGCTCGCCCGTAAATTTCGGTGAAATTTGTTAATATATACTTAAACGGTCTTAATACTACATATATTAACTGTTTAATACATACATTATATAACTATATCTATATATATGTATATATATATATATATATATATATATATATATATATATATATGTATGTATGTATGTATGTGTGTATATATATTTATTTCTATATGCAATTATACATGTATATACATATATAAATATGTGTGTATATACAGATGCATACATATGTGCAAACACATGGGCACACACTCACACACTCATACACATTCAAATACATATGTGAGTATGTGTGTGTGTGTGTGTGAGCGTGTGTATGTATTTTCAGAGATTGTGTTAGAGATTGTGTAAACGTTAGGAATGCTGCATGTATAACGTAGGTGTATTGTGAAGCGCTCATAAATGTGTCATCCAATACATAGTGTTAATGAATATAGTACAGATTTAAAGCAGGTGGAACGAAACCGCCCGCAAGTGAATGAGAATATCATTATTTATCGATATTTCGGGTTTTTTTTGGCTAGTAAATTTGAGGTTATTTCGAACATTGGTACAAGAAATTACAAAGATTATACATATTGAGGTTTACAAGGACTTATTTGAATATCGTATTCGCTGAAAATCTAATTTGCTTTCTTTCTTCTATATTAAATATCCCTTCTAATTTTAATTTCATGTCTCCCCTGTAGAGCCCATTTATTTCCTCTTTCAGCAAATCTTCTCTTCCTTTATTTGATTTCGAAATGTTTTGTGAAAATTCATATTTATGACTATTTGGAAATTATATTTTTAATATTTATTGAAATGCGTTTGACCAAATTAATATACCTCTATAGATCTACATCTAAACTGAAGATGCGTACGTTAGTTTTTATTTTAATCACGTTTCTACATTTAACGGTTAAATATTTCGGTGATTTTATGGACAATATTGCCATAAACTCAATGATATGAACTGAATATATTTCTTCATGAGTGTATCTCTCCGCTTATCTACTTCTCTATCTTCCTCTGTTTGCCACAGACACACACAAACGCACAAACACACACACATACACATACGTTCATTTACAATCACTCACAATAAACATTTCTAAAACATAGCTGTGTATTGCATTGATATGAATCTAGTATTGGGTAATTAAATATACAACCATTTATTTAAAAGAACGTCTAAACGCAAGTATGATGACAGTTAATTAAGGAATAGATTTATTTCAATGGAAATGAAGTTTAACTTCTACACAATATTGTGTATATTGTTACACGTTGACATCCATTTCAGTTATTCCAGGCAAGTTAATAGATTTCATTGATACATTTATCAAGGAAAAGATTGAATTTAGTTTTCCTCTACACTGCCTCACACAAGGAAAAATATAACGGAAACTTGCAAATGTTAATAAAAAGAGAGCCAGAAGGTCTAGAATATGGAGAATAGCAGCGACGAAATAAATATTATCAATGTGTTTCTTTAATTATTTTCTTGGAACGGCTATTGTTTGCAAAACTAATTATGAGAAAGCTGAAAGAGGTAAAAATAAATTTTGTAATTGTACTTTCTCTTCACAGACGCATTACGATATGTTTCTGTCGTAAAATGCTTGATGGAAAATTTATGTTTGCAAACACCTGACTCGATTAAATATTCTCCAACTGAGAGCTGTTTTCTCAGAATTCATTCAGGTTGGGTATCGAATTTTCTTTTCTAATCTAGGCATAAGGCCCGATACTTTGGGGGAGGGGGCCGGTCGATTAGACGGATCCCAGTACGCAAATGGTACTTAATTTATCAACACCCGAAAGGATGGTGGGCAAAGTCGACCGCGGCGGAATTTGAACTCAGAACGAAATATTGCTTGGCATTTTTCTCGGCGTGCTAACGATTCTGCCAGCTGGTTGCCTTTGGTTATCAAATATTCAATCAGGATTTTTATTGCAAAATAATGTTGGTCTTTTTGATATCATAAATGATTAACATGAAAACTGCGAATCACCATGGTAGCTATTTGTTGATATTTGAACCAAGTGAGCTCTATCTGTGCTAAGTTGGATGAAGGTGTTGAAACACAGATAAAACCATATCTTAATATATTGCAGGGTACGTTATACTGACCCTGGTGTATAAGACAGAGAAAAAGAAAATGCTTTGAAGAGGTTTTCGAAATGAATAATTTCTTTAATGTACGTTATAAAATCTCAATTCTTTAGAGAAAATTTCTATTTATATCACTTAGTACTAATGTGGGAAATGATGTGCAGTTTATAAGGACTCTAAAACAAGCTTTTGTATCTTTTGAAAAGATAAATGTGATTTTGGGACTCGTAACCTGTAATGTCAGGTAAGGAACTGTCACTCACTATTTGAATACTGCGAAGATATATTAAAAAGCATGACCTGAAATATATAGAATTCTACAGATTAAGACTATTTTAGAAAGATGGAATTCATATTAAGATGATAAAATACAATGATAGTAACACTGCAATTGTAACATAAGTAAAAAGATGTTTGTGAAGTTTCTTTCTCGTGTCATACCAGTCCATTAAGGTTGGTTTCCCGTAGGACGCCGGTCCCTCACAAGAATTCTCATTTTTTTCCAGCTGCGTTTGCTGGAGCATCGCAAAATGAAATGTTTTGGTGAAAAATAACGCATCGCCCGGCCCAGGAACCGAAACGACAATCTGCGATCATTAGTCCAACACCCTAACCACTAAGCCATTCTTATGGAAACAAGTGACAGTAGTGCGTAAAAATTGTATAAAGGTAATTAATCTTAACGGGTGTTGGTATTACATAGCTCCTCAACGTGAGTTGAAAGTTTAAGTTCCACAAATAAACGTAGAACATTGACATCAAATTTCGTATGTGTATTTCGTGTGCAAGATTCTTTCTCCCAAGGTTTAATTGTATTGACATCAAATTGAACATCATTTCACCGAAATTCAACTTAGCATTTGTTTGAGAGTTTCTGAAGAATTTTCATTCTTCGTGTATATAGAATTATAGTGAAATAAGAAGCTAATATTTGGATCTGCTTCTTGACATGTTAAGAATTTCCATCTGAGGATAACGTAACTTGGTAAATAATTAAAACAAAAATCGTTAGCTCATCATTCAATTTTCATCTGTATATATTCGTGAATAAGATTGTTCTACGCTACCCAAGGGCAAATGCAGGAAAAACACAAAAAGCAAATCCGAAGAATTAAAGAAAAAAATGGAAATTTCCTTATTGCATGTATGACCCAGAAATGAAAAAAACATCGCATAAGTATATCCAGTTCGTGCTTCACACGAGCATAAATAATAAACAAAATAAAGTATAATTTCGTTTTATTTTTTAAAAGTTTCCATGCACGATGTAAGATATTCTTTATCGTTCTTTTCGATGCACAATGGATTCAAGAACATAGTAAAAAGAAATGATACAAATTAGTATGAAAAATTGCATCCGTAGGTGTATAGAGAAGGTGGTGCTTACACAATCATGATATGAACTCATGCAGTAACAATGTGTTTTTAAAAATCAGCAAAGAAAAAAAAGAAAACATATATTTAGCACTGTACACATAAGGCAGCTGCTACTACTGTTGATGCGGCTGCTACCACCATCACCAGCATCACCACCATCACCACCACCGCCACCACCACCACCACCACCACTACTACTACTACTAATAATAATAATAATTATAATGATAATAATAATGTTAAATAATATAATAATGAAAATAATAGTAATGAAAATAATAATGATAATAATAATGGTAATAATAATGATAATAATAATAATCCTTTATACTACAGGCACAAGGCCTGGACTTTGTGGGGAGGGGATAGTCGATTCCATCGACGCCAATATTTGACTGGTGCTGAATTTATCGACACCAAAAGGATGAAAGTCAAAGTTGACCACGGCGGAATTAGAACGTTGCGACAGACAAAATAACACTAAGGATTTAGGCTCAAATTATATTTGTTATAGCATGTTAGCGCAGGCTCAGTGATGACAGTATGTTATTACAAGCTAGCTAATAGTCACATGTTTGCATAAGATAGCCAATGGCGGAAGTCTTGAAATTTTCCTGGTTTACATTGCATGATATGTTTTGCATCCCATTTATACAAGGTGTCCACAAAGGCTGGGTACATGGAGTATATATATATATATATATATATATATATATATATATATATATATATATATATATATATATTTATATGTGTGTGGGGGGGTGTACATATATGTGCGTGTATGTTTGTGTGTCTGTATGTCCCTCCTTCATCACTTTACAACCGATGTCGGTGTACTTACGTCCATGTAACTTAGCTGTTCGGCAAAAGGATTCCAAACGAATAAGTGCTAAATTTCCAAAGAATCGGTCCTGGTGTTGATTTGTTCGGCTACAGGCGGTGCTCCAGCTTGGACGCAGTCAAATGACTGAAACAAATAAATAGATAAATGAAAAACCTACGTGCAGTGAGTGAGAGTCAGTACAAGTATGTATGTATGCATGCATGTATGTTTGTATGTATGTATGTATGTATATATGCATGTTTGCATGTACACATGTTTTTGTGTATGTGCATGTATATAGATGTATAAAATTGAAATTTTTGAAATTATGAACCAGCATATAACCTAAATATTTTCAATCAGTTTCTCATTTCGACTTCTAGATGGCTTGCCTCTGCATACGATGCTTTCCACTAAGTTCCTGCTTTGTTTGAAGCAACTGCAACAGATATTGATCTTAGAATTTTCTATGGCATCATCAACGAAGATTTGCTGAATCTTCTAGTTTGAGCTTGGGTGTGACCGAGCTTTTCGGAATATCTTTCCTCGATGATTTCCGTGAATATGAAAATCTGACGAGCGCGCACTACACGTCTGTACACTCGACGTAGCGGCTGCTGGAACTGACGCTGCCTACTGTTCCGAAAATTGTCGCTCATGCGCAAGAAAAGTGGCGTCACCTGTCACCCAAAATGTCTTGCCCACATGGCATTAGTTTGGGTGGGAAAAAGTGAAGTCATATAATTTTGAACGCACCCTGTACATTACGCAGAACAATGTATTTAAATATTTAATCAATTATTGAGTAAAAATATAGATATGCATAATTATTACAATACATTACGTATACACGTATCTGAATACATGCACAAAATCACGTACATGCATACCTGTATACACACATGCATGTATGCATGTATGTGTACAGGAAAACACACACGCACACAGTTATGTATGTATGCATATTTGTATGTAATGTATATGTATAGGTTTTTCATACGCACATATTGTTAGTATTGCACTGTAGCATCTACGAATTGCTTGTGTGTAGAGTAATCAACATAATCATCTCCTAAATCTATTTCGTTTTTAACCTATTGGTTTGAACTTATATTGTTAGAAAACTATATAATTCCGAATGAGTTAAATGGACAATTAAAATTTATTGAACTTGTCTATGCATAATAATTATATAGTCAACGTTCTAAAATGTGATAAGTCAATATATGATTGTGCAGTCATCGAGATTTTGTAAATAACTCTGTGGAATGTATTGTCTGAAAAATTCTGTAGCCGATTATTCGTTGAAATCTTTCTAGTAAGCGATTCAGTGGTGTACAGAAGACCCGTGCCAACACCTGCGGCTTCGGTATTTCAGAAATTGATTTGGAAGAGCTCCTTGCGGGTCTTTTATTTTCGAGAGAAGATTAAATATCCATCTTCGCTGCATGTCATAAGATCATCGCGATGCAATCAATTGAAATCTAGAAATGGTTAATATCTCTCTCTATTGGATAGATTACGTGAAAGTGTCTTCCCTTGCAATTTTTCTTAAGAATTAATATTCGTCCATCGTCAAACGGTGTGTCATAATAATTTAGACGAATGATTTATCAATATCACTTATATTTTATAGCTTCTTAAACTACAGATGTAGGAATGCTCTGAATAATGAAACTATGTTATTAACTCATTGTCTAAATTCATATTAACGAAAATGATTCAATATTAAAAGGTTCACTGAATTTATTAATAATAAAAATGAATATTTAATTTAAAATCGATAATAACTGCCTGATCGATTTTTAAACATCTGAAACGGAAATTCGTCTATCGATTCTAACGAATACATTTAGCAGCATAAATATAGAGACTACATTCGTTTTGTGACAATTAGTTTCGTTGTTTGTTGCACTTGAAACTGTGTCTAACTATCATTCCTAACCTGTCAGATAACTATTGTTTTGCTAAATTTTCGCTATATATTTAGACCAAGTGAGGTGTCTGGCGCGTAAAATCCCCAATTGTTAGCGATGTAGACTTAATAGCTGCTTCTCCCAAACTTTTCTCACAGTCAGAATGAGTAAAGTCAAAACCAGTGCTCAACATTCCTCCTCATGTCCCACAATATGTTGTACGCTAATTTAAAGGAAGAATAGTTTCAAGATCGATTACTGCTGTTAATGATTATGTTAATTGTCTCCGGTGTTCTCTGTTGAATGTCAAGGGTTTCCTACTACTACTACTATTACTACTACTACTACTACTACTACTACTACTACTACTACTACTACTACTACTACTACTAATACCTAAGGTATTCTTGGATGTTATTATTATTATTATTATTATTATTATTATTATTATTATTTTATGTTTGACTTTTGTTTTGCATTTGTACAAGTTGGATCCAAGTCTCACCCAGAGACCTCAAGAGACAACAAGTTAGAAGTTCATGTAGGTGTTATGCCTAGGGTACCATATATTTGGATTTGTACAGTTTTGTTCAAGTGAATGTTTAAGAAACCATAAGAAAATTATGTTTGCTTTAAAATTTGAGATCACATAGACAGTATTTTACGTAGGATATGGGCAGTTCCCATGAGCACTATCTTTTGGACTTCAGCCATTTTGGGGTTTCCTGGTATCTGAGCTAGGTAGTAATCAGCCCGTTTCGCTGTCATTCCCAGGGCACCTATGACAATAGGTATTGTTTTCGTCTTCAGATTCCACATTTTGCTAATTTCTATTTCAAGATCTTTATATTTGCTCAGTTTTTGGTAGGTCTTGACAGATACGTTTATATCAATTGGGACAGTCATATCAATGAGGAGGCATGATTTTTGTCTGAAGTCTTTCAGTATGATGTCTGGCCTATTTGCGTCTATCTTTCTGTCAGTTTGAATGGTGAAGTTCCAGAGGAGTGCAATGTGATCATTTTCAAGTACTGGGGGTGGTTTGTGTTCCCACCAGTTTTTATCATGGGGCAAGTCCAGGTTTTTGCATATTACCCAGTGAATATATTGTGCAGCTCTATCATGCCTGTTGAGATACTCTGTAGGCGCAAGCAGACTGCACATGGAGACAACATGATCGATGGTCTCATTTTGTTGTTGGCATATACGACATAATGGGGAGCTGCCGTTCTTTAATATGTTGGCCTGGTAGTTCTTTGTAGGTAGGCATTGATCTTGGGCTGCTATGATAAACTCCTCTGTTTCTGATTTCAATCCAGAGGCCATTAACCATTGGTGGGTAAGGGCTTTGTCAATATCTGCATTATTCGCTCTCTTTGGGTATTTGCCATTGAGAGGTTTTCCATGCCATTTTTCAGTCATAATAGCTAAGGCAGCAATTTTAGCACGGGTTTTCAAGCGCTTAGTTTTTTCTGTAGGTGTTTCTAGTTCGTCTAATTCTTGAATTTGTTGCAATTGGAATTCACTTAGATATTCCTTTGCCTGTTTTGTTACTGAGTAAGATGCTTTCTTGCTTTCATATTTTAAGACAAGTTTTAGCATCCAGTCCTCAGAGTTTTTCATATAGGTGTCTAGGCCAATTGTGGCTACCTTCATTGATAATGCCAGCTGTAAAAGTCCTCGACCTCCCTCTTTTCTTGGCAGATAAAGACGTTCTATATCTGCCTTAGGGTGGTGCATTCTATGCATTGTCAACAGTTTTCGTATTTTTCTGTCAACATTACATATTTCAGTAATTGACCAGTTAACGATGTTGAAACTGTAAGTCACGACTGGTATGGCTAGAGCATTGATCGCTTCGATCCTGTTTCTCGCGTTCAGCTCTGTCTTCAGTATTGCTCTCACCCTGCGATAACATTCTCTTCTGATCCTTTCCCTCATCACTGAGTGCTTGATATTGTCCCCTTCAATTACCCCTAGGTATTTGTAGCTCTCCTCTGGTTCTAACTCTTTTATGACATTTTGCTGGTCAAGGTTCACATTAGATGTATTTGTCATTTTTCCTTTGATAAAGATAGCTTTTGCACATTTATCAAGGCCAAATTGCATCCTGATGTCATCACTGAATTGTTTAACAATCGCTAGTAGGCCTTTGAGTTGTTGGTCATTTTTTGCAAAGAGCTTTAAATCATCCATGTAAATGAGATGATTTATATTTTTATCAAATATTTTATAACCATACTGTGCATCATTGAGCAATTTTGAGAGCGGTATTAGGGCTAGACAGAAGAGGAGTGGTGATAGTGAGTCACCCTGGAAAATGCCACATGAAATTCTTACATCTCCAGCATTTAGAGATTCATTGTCATTGTTCAACATCAGTGTGGTTCTCCATGATCTCATACTTACAGATAAAAAGTTTCGCAGAGTAGGAGCTATTTTATACATTTCCAGACATTTCCTAATCCAGCTATGTGGTAGGCTATCAAAGGCCTTTTTATAGTCTATCCAGGCTATTGACAAGTTTTTGTGTCGCTTGTGACAATCTTCTAAGATCATCTTATTGATGAGTAGCTGATCTTTACAACCATAAGATCCACGTTTACATCCCTTTTGCTCATTAGGGAATATGCTACTTTCTATTAAAAAACTATAGGTGTACTCGGTTAGGACAGATGTTAGCGTCTTATACATTGTTGTTAAGCAGGTTATGGGGCGATAATTTTTTGGTTCGTTTGTTTCCTCATTTTTTGGAAGCAGGAATGTTAAACCATTAACTAGCCAAGAGGGCATCAAACTAGGATTTTGCAAAACATCGTTGTAAAGTTTTGTTAGCAGTTCATGGCTTTCTGGGAAGGCATTCAACCAGAAGTTAGGAATTTTATCCTTTCCTGGAGACTTCCATTTGCTTGACCTCCTGAGAGCAGATCTTATATCTTCTACCCTGACCCCCTCCCACTTTTGCTCCTCTAAGGAGTCTAGGTCTGTAGCTATTCTATCAATCCAAGGGGCCTTTTCATTGTGTGTTTTATCTTCTGCCCAGATTTTATTCCAAAATTCTTGCACTTCTTCTTTTGATGGGACAGACTTTATTGTTACTGGTGTTTTCCCTATCTTCCTGTAGAAATTTTTGGGGTTATTTTTGAACATGTTATTATCTCGGAAGAATTTAACACGCTTTTCATACCTTGCTATGCGGGCAGCTTTAGCACATACCTTTTGCTTGATGGTTTCTATGGTGGCATCAATGTCAACTATGGTTTTCATGTTATATTTTTTCTTTAGTTTTTGGGTCTTTGTAGGTTTGATACTCTTGTCAAATTTAAGGTTTTTCAAACATTCTATGTCAGATCTAAGCAGCTTAATTTGGTGTTGAATGCGTTCTTGCCAAGAAGGCTTTTTGTGGGAGTGTTGTCTTTTTCTAATCTTTTCACCACATAGAATCGTTGAGATTCTTGCGGATGCATAGTACAGGTGGTTGAGATCTGTAATATCAACATCATTAGCTGAAATTATATCCTTAAGTGCAAGGCGGATTTTACCAATTATTTTCAGGTTTTGGTTAGAATTGCGAATTTTGGGGAGAGTGTCGCGTTTATTCATACTAGTTTCTTTAATTTTCAGCCATTCAATCATGATTTGATTTTTTAGATCATGTAGTTCTGTTGCGTCGATTTCTGTATGACTTCCTTCATCTATTTGATTTTCACCTGCCTTAGTGTTTATGGTTGGTTCAGAGAGTATTTTATTTTGCCTATCAGTTACCTTAACTCT
>NC_142935.1:11993773-11996273 GCF_046866305.1 Octopus bimaculoides | reverse complement strand
TTGTGTATCTTTGGAAAGGAATAATGGATATACCTGACAAATAGCTGAGTAGCTTTTAAAGCATAATGGCTTTTTTTTATATATATATAAGGAATAAGATTCTTTCTATTTCTATAAACGTGGAAAGAGAATTCATGAAAAATGTCTTTCATGCTGATATGTAAATTTGATGCTAAAGATAAATATTGGTAACTGTATATAAGAATTTTGCCAAATGAGATGTATGTCCATGTGCATTGCATATATGTATTTAGGTTTATTGATATTTTATATTATGATTCCTGAACACATGACCAAAATAAACAAATAAATGTTAACTTTAAAATATTGTCAGTATGTCAAAACAGGCAACTATTATATACAAATAAGATACGAAAATAAACTCAGTTTTTTTTTTCCTTATGTTGATATTTATGTAATTTTTCTGGCTGAACGCCCCGGAGAATCACGCTGGTATGCCATACTATCAAAAGTCTTTTTACTCAAATAGAAATAATAAAAGTACATAAATGGTGTGCTAGATAGATTTAGTTTCTTCTCAAACGTTTGTTTAATGATAATAAACGAAGTACAGATTTACGTTAGCCTTAAAAAAAAACAACTGCTTAGTTTTAATAGATTGAAATAGTTCTATTCACAGCCTTGAATATGTACCATGAAAGGAGGGAAATGCCAATATATTTATCTCTTTCTTACGCTATAATAATTACAATATATTCAATACATAACTCTTTCCGATCATACCAGAGAGGAACATCTGTCAAAGGTGTTACTAGGCACAATTTTCAACTAAAAGTTTTGCCATTATTTCTGTATAATCGTTGCGTGACTAGAATTTCTGAGCGGATACTTGGACATTTAGCAATAATCCATAGAATTGCCTTTTTTTATTAATACCAGTGCGCTAATGCTCAGCAAATATTTTAACAGTTGCCATGCTAGAAGTTACTTAGAGTCTTTTTTTTCTTTCTGCTACTATAACTTCGAGTCACTTGTTAGACCAACTAGTAGACTGTGCTAGTAGATACACACATCATATTTTAAAACATGAATAATATTACGCATGTTCTTGTCTGCTATATAACATAAATTATAGCGCTATCTTTTCCGAAGTAATACTCATTCTCTACATAGAAAGGAAATGAATATTTCATATGATTATAACGTACAAAAAGCAAATTTGCTATCATCGCGTTCATGACTAATTTATTCATATAATCTAATTACATGTAATAGATCATAATATCATTGTAGTGAAAATACAATAATCATTTGTGATATGATTCATTATGAAATCCCTTTCACATCTTAGCTTGTAAAATATTTGAAAACATGTGTTGTTCAATTCTCCAATTCATTTATACGAAGATATATATTCAAATAATGCACACCCACATGTGGAGAAGGCTCTGTTAACAAGTTAGTATTTATTTATGGGATGGGATAATTTTGTGTGTGAACAGTTTAATTATTATTATTGACAATTCATAGAAAGTTACGTAAAAAACGTGTTGACATTTTGGTTACAATTTTATTCTCGGAATTTTGAAATCGAAGAAATAAAATACGTACATACATACATAAACCCCCATATGCATGCGCGTTTTCTCGCAACACTGATGGAGTAGGAGTATTTTTCCTTAGCATATTCATATGCTTCTTTAAAGTAATTTAGCGCAAATTCACTACGCCATATAAATTACATCAAACAACAAGTACCTATTTTACCTGACGCTGATTGCACAATAATCCATTTAAGTTGCAAGCTAGATTTAAAGTATATAGATATTTTACTCAAGAAATTGTAGAATGCAATGAAAATAAGAACAATATCATAATTCGTGTATTTCTTGCGAAAGTAGTGTCTTAATACCTCCATATATCTCTTAATACCTCTTAATACCTTAATACCTCTTAATACACAGATGTGATTATATATTAAGAAAATAATATTCTAAGATTATATTTGAGGACTATGCTTGGAATTATGTTTTCAGTCACTCGGATGCACGTAGCATGTAAGGGACTGATAGGCAGAGAGTGTGACAGAGAAAATCTGAAAATGAAGGAAGCACTATTGTACGCAGAGAAAGAGAGTCCATCATAAGAGAAACATCATAAAACGATAAAATTCAAAGGCATTTCAAAGAAATGATACGTAGGACTGAGGGTTAGAGGGAGTGAGAAAGATATAACATAAAGTAAGAATTAAGAAGTAAGAGGAAATATCGTGCTAGTTGTAAGATTAAATATTATCTCCTGTAGCACTGTAGAATCCTGAAAGAAAATATTCCTGGCGACTCAGTAGTTATAAGAAATAAGCACCAAAACACAGAGCAGTATATATTCATTCTGCCTATCCTACTTCGTTAAACACATAACTGATTTATTACTGGTGTCTCATTGGACGGTTAATGGGTGTATTTAGTAACTGGTGAAATCATAGGGAATTATTGTGACGAAACCACCTGATCTCTTATTTTCTACACTTGAAAGTATT
>NC_142935.1:11926273-11988773 GCF_046866305.1 Octopus bimaculoides | reverse complement strand
TGGCTAAAGATACACTGTGGTGGACGAAGATGGTAAGATTCAGGAATGACACCTTCTTCTTCGGTCAAGCTTTCAGTGACTTTTTTAAATGCCACTTGGAAACGTATGTGAGAGTGAGAAGGGAAGTGCTGCCTTCCGTTGAATATCCGAAAAGGTGTTTGACCGTAGCGAACATGGTTAGAATGAATGATGTTACTCTAAATGTGTGCCTGTATTTTGGAAAACAAGAGGGAGGACTCGTACCTTTGGTGGTGAGGGTAAACCTGGATCTGTGGGGATCCTTGGTTGGCCCTAGTTGCAATTTCTCCAGCATATTATCTTGCATATTATCACACACTTTGTACGAGGTCTGCTCAAAAAGTATCAGAACTGTTGCCAACGAAAGTAAAACACGCAAAGTGAAGCCGGTTGGCAAAGATTGACCTTGATCTCTACTGAGCACGTTCACTAAGTTTCTGCATTCCAGCTCACTTCCGCTGTTTACAGCAGTGCTTCAAAGGAACGTGTGTAACGTGTGATAGTCGCATTGAACATCACAGAGAATGTTGTCATGCCGATACCTGGTCACAGGCCTACGTCAAGTTTCAGAAAGTGTATGGAGGGTATTGTGTATCAGCCGTACATAAGTGCACGAGTGGTTCAAATGTTTCCAAGATGGCCGACAACATGTCGATAGTGAGAAATGAGTTCGTCGATCAAGCACCCGTGCTCCAGGGCGACCCCAGGCCTCAAATATTTAAAAATCCTACTCTTAGTGTGGCCATGCTGACATTTATAAATATTTGAGGCCTGGGGTCATCCTGGAGCGCGGGCGCTTGACCGACGACCTCAGTTATCTAGGATTGGATATAATTGCTATCAGTGAGACCAGGATTTCCGACATATGCGCACTGGTCTCTATGTTCAACGGCAATCACAATTTTGCATCTGTTAGTCTGCCGGGAATGGGAGCAATAATGAAGTTAGTGCCATTTGGATGGTGGTCGTCTACGCTCCTACCGGGGCCAAATGGCTGAGTTTCCCTAGGCGTCTGGAATCCTTTCAAGGTACGTCTCGCCCTTTACCGCTAGTAGGGGACTGGAACGTAATTTTAGATCAACACTGGGATTGTGTGTGAGTAGCTGATAGAAGAGGGGGTGCAAATGTTTCAAGCACCTGATCAGCTAGTTCCAACTGTCTGACAGGTACCGACGACATTTCTTTAATGCGCTGGTGTGGACGTGGATCAACCGCTTAGGGTCGTATATAGATAGGATTTTCAATACGAAAATAGATAGTAACAGTGTAGAATGACCACTTGTTAAAACGGTCACCGCTACACACCATAAATTTGTTTTTTTTATCATTCCTAGATATCCTACAATCACTGGTATGGTAGTCGCCTTGCGATGCCACATTTTTTCAATTTCTATTAGCAAGTCTTTATATTATTATTATCAGTATTATTATTATTATTATTATTATTATTATTATTATTATTATTATTATTATAGTATTATTATTGGTGTTGCTATTATTATTGTCATTATCATTACTATTATTATTCGTTGTAGTAGTAGAAGTAGTAGTAGTAGTAGTAGTAAAAGACATTTTGTCTTGCACTCTTTGAAATCAGTTTGTTTTACAACCGTTCGCAGTGATGAGTTAAACTGTGAGTCAATAGCTGGCATTGATGAAATTGAAATTCGTTTCAATAGCAAGCGTCTGTCTTGAACCTCCCTTTCAACATCCACCTTCTTTCTTCTTCTTCTTCCGGTTCTACATAGTCTTTTACTTGTCGGTATTCTTTCTCTTATAGGACGCTTTGTAATATCTCGCCTCCAGTCAATACCTATATTGTGGACTTTTCTAACGACCTAATTATTATCTCTGCACTGTGTCGAGAGGCATAATCATGAAACTCCGTTAAAAGCTTGCTTTTGTAAACACTGTGTTGTTTCCAGAATATGCAATTCGCTTTTGTGTGTCATGTTTACACTTGGCAATTGATGATATGAATGCATCCTCAAAGAAATTTTAATCGAATTCATTTATGGAGAAAAGAAATGGAAAATTAAGTTAACAATTTTGTGCCATTGGGCAGGATGTGTTTGTATTTCTAGAAACAAAAACACGGTTCAAAACATTTTCAATGAGGTTTTCGACAGCAACACAAATACTATCACACGCATACGTAGAGAAAGAGGAAGAGGGAGAGGAGGAGAGGGAGATATATATATATAGAGAGAGAGGGGGAGATAGACAGATAGAGAGAGAGAGAGAGAGAAATAAATGAATTTGAGCAAGCAGCATTGTAAACTAAATGAAAGCAGTTGGTTACTCCGATTGTGGTGTATGACTGGTATTTTATTTACCTCTGCCTCTGATAATAACTACGAGTTTGTCATATAAAACATAACACTCGCATAATTTTGCACATGCATGCAATAATTCATTACTGCATCTTGCCATCAACTTTTCGGGGCATTCTCTTTATAATTGTCTTTTTCCTCTGTTTAAGATTCTTATTTCGTTATTGCCCACAAGGGGCTAAACATAGATGGGACAAACAAGGACAGACTAAGGGATTAAGTCGATTACATCAACCCCAGTACGCAACTGGTACTTAATTTATCGACCCCGAAAGGATGAAAGGCAAAGTCGACCTCGGCAGAATTTGAACTCAGAACTTAACGGCAGACGAAATACCGCTAAGTACTTCGCCCGGCGTGTTAACATTTCTGCCAGCTAGCCGACTTGTTTAAGATTCGTAGTGTTATATCATGTCTGTCATATTTTCAGAAGAACATCTTGAGTATCGATTTGTCTTTAGCTCCTGCTTGAACCTGAACAATAGGAAAGCTATGTCCACAAAACATTGCGTCTTGTTGTGTATATCATATTTTGAGCAGTCTCTGATACACTGAGACGTATCATATGCTAGAAATCTCAACGGTGATACTGAATATAATAGTTAAATCAATTACAATTTCACACAGGCTTTTAAAGAATAACACCATCATGTAAGAAGATAAATATTATAAATATAGCGATTTTCTACATTCCACGTTCTTAGGACTTTAACACCTACTGATGACATACTAAACGAGAGTGGGCAATGATACACGTTTCAGCAAATAATACGCAAGTATCTCGTAGATAAAGATTAGATTAACCATTTGTATGTTACAAATGAAATACAACTTTAAATAAGATAAACTGATTCAGTAGAAAAATTGCTATGCAATTTCGTTTAGAATATTTCTCCAGGGAATGTGTGATGACATAAAAAAGCATAAAAGTCAGTAATGTTATCTTAAAGACGTACTGATTATAGAAATAGACGGAATGCATACTTACAAATAATTAAAAATTAATAACAGACTAAAACAGACGCAAATGAAAAAAAAATGAAAATAAAAAGAGATTAGGAATTTTAAATGAAAACTTTGGAAGAGAGATAAATGTCAATTGTTAAGTAATATATATGACTAATTTTGTGCTCCAGAAATAGGTGCTAATATTAGCAAGTGGAAACCGAAAATCGATTACAAAGTGTGCGAAGAAGAGAAGAAAAATAATAATTGCATTCGGATTACACAACCAAAGCGTTGACACTGAAGTATTTTGTTTTTCAGAATAAAGGTTTTTCTGCAATTACAAAGTAATGAAACACAAATATTTACAGTAAAATATACAAGAGTATTAAGAAAACCAATATAGAATAAGTGGACAAAAGTAAAGGAAATATTTTCTGTTTTGTAAAAAAGCAGCGAATGTAATCTGAAACTAAGCAACCTGGCACATGTGAAGATAATGGTGAAACAATATGGCAAAGTATTAAATAAACGAAACATTAATTGGAAATGGTAAGATAGAATGCACGTCCAATATAAGACAAAACTGAACAGGACAATAAGGCAAGAGAACAAACCAAGGGAAGATTAAGGTTTACTATTTGCCAAGAGGAACACAATACATATGTGAACCCATGTGATTTGTAGAAAAGTTATTATATTTTAAATATTAAGAGGCCAAACAACCAAGATCATATTTAGACGCAGAACGAGGATCACGACATACAAGCAACTGAAGATGTTATGGATATTGTTTGAAAGGAATTAATTACTATGTATCTAGCTTGACAATCATTGGAAAATCGGTACACATCTGCAGATGTTATGAAATTGGTACTTTCTTACACTATAAATTGGTAATGAGTTGCGAAATAACGAAAGAAAATAAACGTTGAATACTAGACTTAGCCAAAAATAGAAGAACCTACAGTTTGTATCGTACATTACAAAACCCAAATGGAAATGGCACCCTACCTAATTCCTAGATAATCGCTTTGAAATAAAAAGGAAAAATGATATCTTATAGTATAGAGAAAATGTCGTTGATTTCGGATCTGCTTATTTTAGTTTACTCAACAATTATAATAATAATAACAATAATGACAACAATAAATTAATGAAAACTGTTGATAGAGAAGAATACTCCAAGTATGATATTGTGGAATATACTGTAAGATATTTTTATTCATACACACAAGGCGGTGAGCGGGCAGAAACGTTATCACGCCGGGCGACATGTTTAGCGGTATTTCGTCTGTCTTTACGTTCTGAGGTCACATTCCACCGTGGACGACTTTACATTTAATCCTTTCAGCGTCGATAATTGACTGGCTCTTTCCCCAAAACTTCGGGCCTGTGCCTAGAGTAGAAAATTCATACATACGTGAATTACCTCTATTGGAACATTTCCTAATAGGGTTGTTGATAATGTACGACGTTATATTTTACACATAGTTATGCAACGTTTAGTGTGTAATATGTCCCTGTATATTTAGTATCATCGTGTCTGGTATATTGAGTTACGTATTAAGATTATACTGAAGCTTCATATGCTCTGTTTCGAGAGGTTTCTTGCATGCTGTAGTACTCTAATACATGAATATATATTATCAGAATAATAGACTTCTACATTTGTTATAATACTTTACCATCATCTGTCTTATACCACTATAAATATGGAACAATTGTTGTCATAATATGAGGAACGTATAGAAATATGAGAAATTCTTGCACATGGAAGCGAATACATTAAACCAAAGTGCAGTGCAGAACAGAATATGTAATAAGTCTGCAAGGAAATATCGATTGTAGCAATTGCATTTGTGCGTTTTAATGCACTTATACTCATGTCATGCCCCGGTCATTTAAAGAAACTAATTAACACTAGCACACTAATGACCATGCTATTACAATAAGAGATACATTCTTTCTATAGGTTTTCCAGCTGTATACAAGCTAGGTCACTGATTTAGAAGTGAAGCAAACTGATTCATATTTGTTTCATTAAGATTGGAATTCAGAGGTACAAAAGATTTTACAGTTGTGCACATAAGCACCAGACAAAGTCTTAATCACTAAACATTTTTTTTTTGCTTCTAAATGAAAGCTCTTTCGGCATAAGGAAAAAAAGGTACCAATTGTATAGTAGAAGAGAAAAATGAGTGGCTTTCGAGAACAGAAGACATACGGTAGAGATTTCTGATAAAGGCTGGAATTGTTTATCAGTTACACGATTAGTGGACTAGCCAAACCTATTTCAGAGTGAAAGATAAAAACAGTAAAATAAATATACCGAAATATCTACATTTTAGATTTTAATGTAATGACCTTTAAGATCTAAAAATTCCTAATTCTAGAATTGAGTTGAAGATCTTTTACTCGTTTTAATCAATAGGCTGCGGCCATGCAGAGGCACCATTTTGAAAGATTTAATCGAAGAAACCGACGAGGATTCCAGAACCATTGGGTTGGGAATTTACTGTCTTGTTTCACAGTCACTTCTTGACACATAAAGCAAAATTATATGAACTGTATGTGAAAAGAATTATGTTACTATATACGATATACATATAGAAGTTTTTCTGAAGTCCATCTTCTCCAGAAGCTGGCAAATTTGACTCAAAATAAACAAAAGTACATTCTACATTATACAAGAGAAAAAATGATATTACTATTTGTTTTGCTTTAAAACTATATATGAATATCGCATTGTATTTAAAAGAGTTGGCGAATTGTATAAAATAGTAATGTATGGTACAATAGGAACGTGATTGTTATTATATTAATCTAAATGTACATATTATTCTTCGCAATATTTCACAGTATAAATACATGCGTACATTAGCGCCTGTCATTGTCATGGAAGAATACGTTTGTTCTATGCAAGATGATCACCATGTAGTAGAGATTCATATTCAGTTTTTATTTTTTGATTCTATGAAACATATGCAGGTTGTAAAAGAAACTTTAAGAAAATGTAAACAAAAGTATCTGATTCAAATTATTGTATCTCCAGCATAGAACCTGGCAAGCTTTCATTAAACTGAATGTCATAAATCTGCTTTTCTGGAATGGAACACCACAAGACAAGTCACATATATTATAAACTTTTAGATATTTATAAGATAGAAATAAACTGTTAAATTCCTCATAGCATTTAGTGTAGAAGAAATATAAAGAGAGAAAACGAAGAATATTGTCAGTAAGATTTTGTGAGCGTACAATTCGTACGGCATTGTTTCAATATTTAACTGTGACATTGTAAGTACTATGTAACCTTATAATATTTGAAAGTTCTTCGTACCTATTCTATCTGCTTACACAGGTACAACGTGGCTGTGTGGGTAATATGTTCTAACAATAGAACACTTTTAGGTTCTGTTTGATGTTTTTTATTACCCACTATTCCTCTGCAGATCTTTGACTTTCAATGGAGGTTTTAATATACTATTACACACATATAATACTATCTGAATTATCCGGTAATACCCGAAAAAGCGGGGTTTATTTCCACTTCCCGTTTACATTACATTGTTTCATGTTTGTGTCTCTATATTTGTAGGGTCAAAATTACGTCCAAACTTTCAAATTAAGAATACTGAAATAATTTTCCACGTTAAATCCGATTTTGTTATTTATTTGTTCCAGAAAATATGCAGTAAATTGTTACTTGGGTTTAAACTTTGATCAATTTTACCTAATCATAATACAAGATTTGGAAGCTGGCATTTTCTGCATGATAGCTGTCTATCACAAAATGAAGGCAAAATCATTACAAGCAGGTATTTCGTTTTAACAATTGAAAGCATTACGACCACCACATTTGTAAGAACTTCTAATGTTTTAAAAAGGTTTAATGAAAAATTGTACAAATATGCCCTGATCAAAATCAAGAGGCCTAACTGTTGGGGGAAGGCATGGGCTGACATGGAATAAACAAAAATTTACATAAGACATAGAGTTTTAAAATTGCCCCACGACGACGGGCTATGCAGTGAATATATGTATAAACATATATATATATAGTAGCAGTATTAGTTGTAGTAGCATCCTGTAGACAATCTTACGGTTATTTTGAAAATGGTAGGATAGAATTGAATAGTTTTTCTGAACCATTAGAATCTTCAGATGATGTAAAATTCCATATATTGGTAGAATTTTCGAAATAGCGAACATCCTAATACCAACTACTGTATCAAGTGCTAACTTCGATGTGGGCAACTTCCCAAGTTTATGTATCTCAGAATGCATTTGACTAATGAGACGGAAGTATTTGAAGTTTTCTTATTTTGCCGGATCATCAGCGACATCAATAATAATCAACTGGCACTAATCGGAATATTCCCAATCTGTTACCATTTGAAATATATTGTTTATAAATTTTGTCTCAAGGCCATAAATTTTGGAGAGGGGATTCGTCGATTACATCGATCTCAGTGCTCAACTGGTACTTATTTTCTCGACACTGAAAGGATGAAAGGCAAATCGACATTAGCAGAATTTGAACTCAAAACGGCACCTGCATACGTAACATCTGCATATGTAATATAATATTGGCTTGAAAGTATGGTAAACGAGCAGAACGTTCGGAGGAGGGGCCAGGGCGATTACATCGACCCCAGTGCTCATCTGGTACTTATTTTCTCGACACTGAAAAAATGAAAGGCAAATCGATCTTAGCAGAATTTGAACTCAGAACGGCACCTGCATATGTAACATAATATTGGCTTCAAAGTATGATAAAAGAGCAGAACGTTCGGAGGAGGGCCAGGGCGATTACATCGACCCCAGTGCTCATCTGGTACTTATTTCAGCGACCTCGAAATGTTGAAAGGTGACGTCGATCTCGGAGGAATATGAACAGCAACGTAAAGCATCGCGGCGCAGTAACGATTGTTCCAGCGCACTGCCTTCATGTGTAAAATAATATTGATATCAGAACTAGTTGATTATGAATATGTAAAACTCTTAGAGCATACTATATAGTTCAAGCTAGTTCTCTCTCTGAACAATTCCAGTGTCTCATTGGGCTTTCTTATTTCAGTATAATGTACTTCGTGTTCTATAGCGAGCCTAGTTCATACGAACTTTTCGATGGCTTATGGTCGCCACATTCGTGTCTAATGACATGGATTCTATAATTAAGTGACCTGTTGTTAATAAATCTGATACTTTGTGAGTCCTATTTAATCAACAAAATATCGGTAAGGATATATAAAATGCAACGAAATAGAAGAGTTCAGGTATACTAATTTCGTGTCAAGGGGCCAGTTCAGTAATAGATGGTCCGTCTGGATACTATGCAGCATCACGTAGTCGGATATAACTTCGAAATGCAACAGGTCATAGTGGAAATGATCACAAAATATTTATATTATAGAATGTGAATAAATGAGATAAAATTCAATTAATAAAAGGATTTAATTACCTAAAATATCTCCTGTCATATGCTGGCAGGATTGATGTGACAGTAATTCACAAGAGTACTACATATCAGCAGAAGTAAATATTGTGTAGGAAATCACGCAGCGATCCAAATATATTAATTTCTAGCTGTAGGTTATATCAATATTTATACAAAATTATCACATTCGACCCATCTATTAATAACGTTGGTACATTATTTTAACAGAATCAAGCATTCCCGCCCATTTAACGTCTATTTATATATTTAAAAAATGTAATGACCGCCTTTGACCATGCGTGACTATTGGATTGAACCTAGAAGGTTACCTCCCAAGGCACAAGTCTGTAAGACCAGCAGTAGCCCTTGCACACCAGCCCCCCTCTCCCTTGATGTTATCCAAGGGAAAAGCAAAGGTCGACACATCTTGGCACCAGTGACATCGCAACTCATTTCTATAGCTGTTTGAACAGTTCTGTTCTTACTCAAGAACAGAGCACACAGCCCTGTCTCAGAATCGAACTCACTGCCTCATGATTATGAGCATGACGTTCTAACCACTGAGCCACGTGCCTTATGTAATACGACTGTGATAATCATAGTATTCCAATGGTATCGTCACACGAGTAGATGAACGTAGTCTTGATTATTTAGACATATAAGTAGCCTTGTTGTGTATCACTGGATGTGATAACAGTAATCCCTCGACTACCGCGGTTGCTACGTTCCAAAACTTCCCGTGGTAGGTCCATACAGTAAGTACGATTCTTTGTTTAGTCAGCTACGGTACCCCGCTTATTTCTTTTAATGTATTTTAATTAATGTGTTATACAGTGCACTGCTGTATTCTATTTTTACTTAGTTTATTAACTTTTAAGCCTCATGATACTTATTTTACCATAGAAATAATCAAAATCTAAAAACATATAAATACCTATCGGCCACAGAAACCCACAATATGCAGATGGGTCCACGATTGGTGAATCGCAATGTACTGAGTGCGCGATAGGTGAACAGCAATATGGTTAGGGATTACTGTATTGTGTATACGTTTCAAAATATGTGAAGCTATTTTCTGAATATAGATGATTTGTATAGCAGTATTGACATTATAACGTCTTTCAAAGTTATGCGAGCTATATATAATCAACAAGTACATTACTTTCATATCAACTAGGAAAATAATTGATGCATTGAGTATGCAGTATCGGAGATTCAACTTCTAGAAATAAAGAACTCTTCATATTGTGGATATAACTTCTCATCTGATCGCTTCCAGACAAAAAAATCCAAGCTGGCTTCATGCATCACGCATGTATGTTTGTAATAGATTCACAGCTATCTTTAACACACTTTCATGTTCACTATAACAAGGAAATACCTTTGGTGGGAATAAAGACTCTAGAAAGAAATTGTTATAAACTATGAGTATGAAAATAGATCACCGGTCTATGAATGATGTCATCACATTTCAGGATGAATATTTTCAAAGTTCTTTTAAACTACTGACAACGAATTCCTCATTCAGAGCGTAGTAAGGACGCTGGTTCATATATGTAGACTACAAACAGAAAATAAAAGATGTTGACAAAATACATGTTTGTCGAACTGCAATTAATGAACTTAAGTACTACACGAAGCAGTAATGCATAAAATATAGCTGTGCATGCTTATATCGGGTGGATGTTTTACACGTATCATAATGTTTTTATCATGATTCTTCATGCCCTGACTATTTCTTTCATCAGGCAAATGCTAGAGACCCCCTTCGGTCATGAATGGCCATGGGATTGGACCTAGAAGGTTACCCTTCGAAGTACAAGTCCGGTCAAGCTTGTTTATGGAAGACCAGCAGTCGAACATGCATATCAGCCTCTCCTTTTCACGCCACCGATGTTATGCAAATGAAAGGCAACAGCTTGTCACCAGTGATGCCGCTTCTTATTTATTCGGCTGAGTGAACTGGAGTTTTCCTCAGGTATCTAATAATATATCCTTACCGTATCTGCTTAAACTCTCATTTTTTCATCAAACTTTGCGATCAAAAATACCTTCATTTTGCGATGACTTTTATTTCTTCTGTCTCTGGAGAGAGTCATACTCTTTTGGTGCCTTATAATTTTATTTCTTTCTTATCTAATAATTACATGTCGAAGCCAGTGAGAATCCTTCTTAGTATTATAAGCATTATAGTACAGCAGGAATATTTATAGCAACAAGCACACATTTTGAACTGTGTTAATCGGATCGAAAGTCACACAGACATATAATCCATTAAATAGCTCCTACTTTGCCATTACATTATACCTTGCCGCTGTAAGGAGGTAATTATATCGACATGCGTCATGGGTCTGTAAAATTATATTCAAATTGTCTTTTATCGTTGTAACATGCTATAAATGTCGAGCGCTTTTTGTTAGTGATATCACTCCGTAAATGCATTTGAACAGTGTTCGCATTGCACTATTACGATATTAGAGCATTGCCTGATGTTATCCATTACGTAATAATGAAAATTACATGATGAGCATTACATGATGTAATCCAGTATATAATAATGAACTGTTTCTTATTTTAGATCTTATAACGTGAATAGTATGTATCTTTTTCCTATAAAATTTTAGTTGGATGGTGTAGGGTACAATCAAATTCATTTGATATGTATACCTTTATGGAATATTCGATAAGTGAATACATGAACGAATATGTTAACATGGTGGTTATATAATTAACGTTAGAATAGCCATCTGTTCTAGCACGTCAGATTGTATTATCTGAAGCTGCTGAGCGAATGCACGGTAACAAAAGTATCTTCCGACTTTTTCATTTATGTTAATGGCCATCTTAACTGAGAGTTGAATTGAGACACGGCAAAACAGGAAATTACAGGTATCCTAGAATGTCGTTGGCCAATGAGCCGAGTTTGTTGAACACACTCTCATCTTAGAAAGGAGATGTTATTGTCTTATGACGTACACTACCTCGACCAGCATATATTGCATCCGAACCAGCCCATAAATCTCAAGATCCTTTACTAGCAATACGAATTCAATAAACCATTTGACAACAAGAGTAAAAATTAGCTACTAATCGTCGAGAGATATTTCAATATATGTGCCTTAAAATTCAGATTGTATCTGACATGAAATTAACTTTATAATATTTCGCCTCATACAATTGATATTACTATATGCGAAATATTAAATATCCTATATCTGAAAGCATATACAAATGATATACAAAAAAGTATGATCGAATAATTGTCACTTTAGCCACTATAGATGTCTTCAGAAAGACATAGTGAAAATGATGATTTTGTTTATTGTCCAAGGAAGAGAACAAAACACTCGTGCAGTAAGTGATCTTCAGCACACTGCTCTTTGATAGTTTGCCAAATAGTGAAAAGAGAACTTTGAATGCTTTCATGCAAAACATTCTCTAGTGTTTTCAAGTAACATCAAAGATCAACTGCTGTCGAATATTGGTGGGAATGTTCATTATAGATGTTATTTGAACGAATGTGACTCCAACTAAAAGTATTATGGAAGAGAACTGTTAAACGTCTATAAAAAACAATTTATTACAATTTATTACAGTTGCGTAATATAATATAATTTCGGTATAGTTCTTTAGTAATTTTTTCCTTGTTACTTAGTACAAAGATATAACATGAAATAGAAGGAAAATAAATGCTGGACACTTTTATAATTCCGTTGGCTCTCAGCTACGTTTTTGTACAAATATAATACCAGAAACTAAAAACAGATGTGTAATATGGAAATGAATTATAAACACCGACTACAATCACCTAAGAGAACAAGAGCATAAATTTGCAGAGTTCAGAATTGGATACCAGTAAATGTACTCCCTCTACAGAATGGTTGGGCACAATAAACACGCAGCAATAAACAGGAAAGAAACAAAAACAAAAAAAAAAGAAAATTATAAATGATCTAAAATTATAAATTATCTAAAAAAATATCAGTGTATAAGAATGTGAGTGACGTTATGCTAAATAATATTACTCTATAATTAATATTGCACTGCGTATATTGCTGTCATATAACCTCAATCACATAGGAATAATCGGTGATATTAAACACAAAATTGCTGCCGGCTTGATCAATGGATATGCTGTGTAATGCATATTTAGTGTCTTCTTTAATGACAAGAATGAAAATGTTTGTGAGCGCAAGATATTTCGCTGCATTTCTAGTAAGTTGCGAGGAGAATTTAAAGTGTAATTTAACACTTGGAGGAATTTCAACCATGTTTCGTGGTCTGCTACCACAACAGCTCCTTTATAGGATCCAGTTAGTTCAAGACATCATCAGGAGGAACCACGTCCGGTTTCGGCCCCTACTCCTCTACCGTTTTGACGTGGCGGGGCCACCCTCTTTCGGAGGTGTTTTCAGCTCTGGTGTTGGGTGCATGTCTTCTTTCACTGTTTGTGACTGTTCTAATTCAACTGTGGAATGTCCCTCGCTATGGTTATTTTCCAGGAGGTTCTGGCCACACGTCTTATGATTCATCAACCCGCGTTGTTGAATTACTTTCATCTGACATACCTTCCCTTGGTGGATTAGGATCCAGTTAGGTCAAGACATCATCAGGAGGAACCATGTCCGGTTTCGGCCACTACTCCTCTACCGTTTTGACGTGGCGGGGCCCCTCCTTTCGGAGGTATCTTCAGCTCTGGTGTAGGATGCATGTCTTTTTTCTTCTATTCCCTGGCCTCTTCGATGCAGCATTAACGAGTGTCAGCGTCCGACTGATCGTCATGTCAAGTTCCCCTTTTTATATCTGCTGCTAGGCTCCAATAGGCAGCCCAAGCTAGTTGTCACGTGACACTGTCTAAATTTCCCGCTGCTAGGATCCAGTAGGCAGCAGTTGCTACCTTGTAGTAAATAGCTTAGTTAATGTAATAAGGTTACAGGCACACCACAAAATGTGACAGAAAACAGAGCAATATGGGAGTGAGACTAAAATAACAATAATGATAGTAATGATGATGATGATGATGATGATGATGATGATGATGATGATGATGATGATGATGATGATGATGATGATGATGATGATGATGATGATGAAGATGATGGTTTATGTATTTACAAATATGTTTTATCGGAAATACTAGTATTAAGTAAACATGCCATACACTTAAATGTAATGTTTGTTGCAACTTCAATACAACTGTTCTATACAGAACGACATTACTGCTATATTCAACATCACCAGAACACCCCCTCCAGCTGGGTAACGACACAACGTACTATTTTTTCCGCCGGGTACTCTTATGCCCCATTATTATACTATTTCCTTTAGTCATTGCACAGTGATCGATTATAAACATTAAGAATACTAATACATATGTATATCTACCCTATCAATCACATAAATGCGAAACAACGTGGAAAAGATAGTACTCGAATACCAGAAGTAGAATTGTTTCTAAACAAAACTGTCCGACAACTGGGACGTGAAATTCTGAGTAACAGTTTTTGTGATATTTTTGCTGCTTTTTATTATATACCTTTTATTATATACAATCACAACATCTGATACGACCAAATGTCTGAAAAAGAACGTTGGTAGTCAAGCTAAGAGATAAAGAGATCTTAGTCACCAAATTATTGATGTCTGTTCATCTGAACACCTGTACAAGTATTTACTTCACATATAGTTTGTTGCAAACGGTTTACAGAGGCAGCATTCAGTCATATTCAGTCCTAACTGAATACTTATATTCTCTTGTCCTTTATAACTCGACGATTTGTACAACTTTGCAAACAGCGTTCACTTTTGTAATTAAGTAATGTTTCTACATACTCCGGCTCTGATGATATTCAACTTTCACATGATATACGATGATGTAGTCATTCGTGATTCATTTGTGATTCTGAGAATGTTCGCCTTATGCAATTTTAATAAGATATGCACCATACTTCTTTGTTTGTTTATTTCTTCTTTTGATCAAATCCTAAAATATATTTTAATTAAAAAATGTTTTAAATTATTGTCTATATAGGAAGTTATTTCTATTGCTTAAAAGGCACTTAACGCTATGTGGATGCTGTTGAAATATTCACTTTGGATAGGTGTCGGATGGCCTTTGTTGTTATCACATTTTAATTAGTCTTTTCGGTTGTTATGGAATATCAACCGTCCTAGCATGCCACCTCAGGAAAAACCATTTCCTATTCATACTAGGACATACTCTTTGACATCATTCATCAAACTAAAACGTGTTTTTGTCACTGATATCTCATAATACAACGAAACATATTGTATTCATGAAATTTGGTATATTTTACATTAGATTTTATAAATAATATATTAAGGTATTGCGTATTAAGATATTGTAAGCAACAGCGAGATAAAGGTGAACCATAGTTTGTCATTGCTTAAAGAAATTCAAGTGTTGACTTGTATCTTGTCTACAACAGTATCTCTTTTCACGATAATTTGGTAAAGCAAAAATAGAAAACAAATCTTGCAGATTCTTCAACCAGCGTAAATCCTTCGAAAGGTATTTGCTTCTGAAGCTTAGTTTTAGTGTTTAGAGCAGAGGAAATTGTCTAAATAGTAGGTTATATGTCCAATGAGAGAACTGTTAAATACTTTATCTTGCCACATTCGAACCTTAAGCTTTGCGTGAAGATAGCTTCAAAATCTATTACCTTGCCATTTCATGGGTTGTGGTTAACTGTTTAAATTTGTACTTTTGCAAACTTTTTTGTCAAACACAATTCGATTTACTATCTTCGCGGTAATTTTCCTTCGAGCAATCTCTTGTGTTGTCGCTATTGAGGCTTTTAATTTAATTTAGTTCTCCCTCAGAGATCTAAGGTTATCATTTACATTTTTCCTGTGACGCTGCCCTAAGCATTCAAGGTTACATTAACAATTTCCGAAGGTGACACTACAATGAGAGTAAAAAACTTCATATAACGTTAAGTAAAATAAAGAATGCAATAACGTGAAATACAGAACAAAAACAAAGCAAAAAAAATAACTGCAACATAAAACAGGGCTTTTAATCGCAAAATTATCAGTTTCATTTTAGATATCAAACACACTTCCATTTCTTAAGGAAAATGTATTAATTTCGTGTAGTTTTCTCATTTGAGTGCAAGTTATGGAAAGTTCTTTAAAATAATTTCCAATTTGTTTTCTTAAAATTCGATCGGCATTTTACAGAAAAATTTCTTTATGGTATAATTCTGCATAGCTTAAAGTCATTCAGGTTGTACTGTTATTGGAGAATACAAAAATAGGATCTGAAAAATGTTGTAGCATTCGCCTTAAAGGTACTGTTTAACAGTAATAAGGAATTAAAACTTTTCAAAATATTTACACTCACCAAAACATTGTTTTGGTAATGAAAATAGGGGACTGGTTTCATATTCTGGTGTTCTTTCCTTCTAGTTTCCAGTCATCAAGCAAGCTAGTGCTCCAGAAATCTTTAAAATGCAACATCGCTATCACAACAATATCGGAATGAAGCCATTCACGCACGATGTCCAATTGTTTCCGGAAAAGAAATAACATTGTGGAGATGGCATTAAGTTAACTTATGTGCTTTCAGTGACGTTCAAGCATGCTGGGACACCAGTTTGTATGTATATCTGTCTGTCTGGCTGTCTGTCTTTCTATCTATGTATATGTGTGTGTAGTGCAAATATATACGTATATCTCTCTCTCTCTCTCTCTCTCTCTCTATATATATATATATATATATATATATATATATATATGTATATATATATATATATATATATATATATATATATATATATATATATATATATATATATATATATATATATATATATATATATAGGTGTGTATGTATCTATCAATCCATACATATACATAAACACACACACACGTTCTTTTATTCTTTTACTCAAACACTTGTTTCAGTCATTTGACTGCAGGCATGGGGGAGAACCGTCGTAAAGATGTTTTATTCGAAGAAGGTAACCCCAGGACTTATTCTTTGTCAGCCTACTACTTTTTCTATCAGTCTCTTTTGCCGAACTGCTATGTTACGGGACATAAACACACCCCCACATCGGTCGTTAAGCGAGGTTAAAGGGACAAATACAGATACACACACACACATAAATTTATACATATATATGTATACATATACGCCTGGCGTATTGCAGTTTCCTGCAACCAGATTAACGCATAAGGCTTTGGTGGGTCCAAGGCTATAGAAGAAGAAACATGTCCATGCTGGCTCGCAGTGGGACTGAACCTAGAACCATGGGGTTTGAAAGCAAGCTTCTAACCACACACCCATACAGTTTCCAATTTCAATCAAGCAAACAGAGCCACATGATACTGTCCGCCAGGGCCTACAATTGCAAGTAAAAATGTATTACCGAACCTACTGCAATATGGAACAGAACCCGGATAATATGGCTGCAAAACGAATATATTAACCAGTTAACCATGCATGCACCTATAAAACGCCTATAATATTAACTTCCTATATTTCAGAATAGGTTTTGTCATTGTGATTTCCCTAAAGGTTCCTGGAAAATATTGCAATTTAGCTACACTGCCACGCGTCGTTCACCATTTCATGCCAATCACCATGAAATTTCTCATCACTTATAAATTCTCTCGTCTAAGTTCAGAGAAAATGCCTTCTTTAATCTTAGCATAACTGACGAGTGAAATGTTATATATCTCCTGTCTCTGTTTATCTTCCGCGTTAACATATTATTTTATGAATCAGCACTCGATATGCAATGGGCGGAAAAAAAATTCAAAGTCATCAACTGAACCGTTGAAATCAATAATCGTGTTGAGCAAAAGTAAGATTTTTTTATGCCAATTGCTCGGTATGCAGTATTTCAGCATCACCTTACTACCTGATTCATATTAAAAAGTAAACTACTTCATATACTTTAGCTGTATTCTGTGTAATACTGTGCAATCGATGTCAGCTGTCCAACGACATAATGTTCGTCAGCCGTTGTCGACAATGACCGGGATTTCACATGAGAGAAGATGGATCACGTGCATCCGGCTGTGGTCGATCAGGTTGATGTGTACTTGATGTGTACTTGATGTGTACTTGAAAGGTTCTGCTTCATTCCTGGCACTGCTGGCTTCTTGGGAATGAAGGGGTTGGTATGATGTTGGACTTGCTCTGATCACATTTTCTTTGGGCCCCTGCTTTAATATTATCGACGTAGGAGGTGGTACCTCCGTTGGTGCATCCGCGCCAGGCAGTGATGACCTGTATATGCATTTTCCAAGTCACCGTCAAGATCAGGGTCATCACTGAGGCAGACACTTCAACCTGTCAGATCATACAACTCATGTATCCCATATCGCACATATTCATTTACGCTGCCGTGTCACTATGTTTGCTAAATATACAACACATACAGAAGGGAATGTGTTTCGTTCATAAAGTAGTCCTCTTTCCAAGCTAAACTAGAAAATGGGTTATGAAGAGTAAAATGTACCCATTCAGTTATAAATCATACGAAAGTAATCGCCTATGAAACATAATTTACGTTTGTATTGGTAAAAATTATATTTGCGAGATTGCATATCAAGAGGAATAAATATGAATACAATACTTACTATGTGACCTCAGTCTGAAAGAATGTTTCTGATTACATTTCGTAACATGGTGAAGGCGTGGCGGAGAGATAAAAAGTTTGTTTCCCAAACACATCATTTAGGGTTCAGTCTCGTCCCCACCAACGCTTGAAAACCGATCTATCTTACATTAGTAATTCAACAAGACAACCGAAAGCAGTGCCGGGCTTAAACAAGTGCTGACGTCGATTAATTCGACAAAACTTTTTCAAGGTGGTGCCTAGGTATGGCCACTGGCAAATGAATGGAACAAGTAAAAAATACATATATTTGAGAATAAAAGCGTACACGAGAATGTCTGCAACATTTTATTGTAACTCTGTGTATTTTAATCATAACTAAAACTATAAAGAATTTCACCCACCAGCTTTCTCTCTAAATCTGTCTTGATTATATCATTTATTGTAGACAACACGTTGTGAAATATTCAACAATAACAATATCACTTTCGGAAACAGGATGTTAGAGAAGCCAGAATCGGTTATATTGAAATCGTATTACAGAACAATACGTATGTCTAAATGTGTACCCACGGAAACATTGATACAAACAGAAATGTCAAAATTAATGATGAATGAAGAAGATATTATTATTCAATGAAGATGGAGGTTATTAAATGCAATAATAAGAGAAACTTTGTATTATTATAAAACAGAAGTTTGAAGATTTTACATTAGAACTGCAGTCTATCAACGCTAGAGATAATAACATAGTGGCTTTAGTTCAATACACATTTCAATAAATTGGGTATATATGATGTTAAATTAACAATATACATTGAGGGGATAATAGTTAAATGATACAATTCGTCAAGAAAGTCTCTAACGTGAATGTCTTTATGAGAACTTATTTTTACGCAAGCGTATATTTTCATCTAAAAGAGTAGGAGGCCTTATATCAGAATAAATTGCTAGCACACACCCTCCACATACACGCACATAACACACACACATACACACACATGTACACATGCACACACACATACACACACACGCACACACACATATATATACGTCTGTCATGTACCGTTTATTTTGTACAAGTTCCAGTCATGTCATTAAACTGCAGCCATGCTGGGGCACCACCTTGAAGAATTCTTAGTTGGATGTATCGATCCAACTACTTATATTTTGAAAGTCTGGTACTCATTGTATCAGAATCTTTTGCCGAACCGCTAAGTTACGGCGCGTAAATACACACACACCGGATGTCAATCATCGGTGGCGGAACAAGCACAGACACAAATATACACACACACGCACGCACACACATACAAGCACACAAAGACAGACACGCTGACATACAGACAGATATCTCTTTTAAATTTGTTCATGGGAAACCTTTTGAATATGCAAATAAAGACCCTATTCCAATATGCCGGCCACATCACATGAAGCCGACTGCTGAAACATTTTCGAGGGTTGCATCGAGTTGTACCGATGTAATGTAGGATAAACGCAGTAATAATAACAATAATACGTGTATGGAATTTATAAATAATTAATGCATTGGTACGCGCGTTTCCACAATTCGCATGACTCTTAAGATCACAGTTCATATTTCTGATGGTTACGATGTAACCATCCCAGATTGGTTGAGTTATATAAGTCAACGAACCTTCGCATTAGTCTAAAGAGATAGATACATCTCTGGTAAGCATCCATTAATGTTATATCTTTTGTAAAAATGAATCCCTGAAAATAATGTACCTGATGAGAACGAATACGAAGTGTGGCCTTAAGAGACCAGTGATTTACGAAGACACACATAACGATGCATTAAATGCGTATAGCGATGCATACAATGCTTACAAAATCCTTCAAGGATTCATATATATGAAACCAACAAGCACACATAAAGGGGATTATATTTTTAGCAATCATAAAATAAACATTGGCTTTCTCATAATATTTAGCTATAATATATATATTTACTACAAGAATTTGAATCCTAGACATGAAACGTTAATGTATTAGATAATATATCACTGCAGTTATAATAGTTTTATTAAATTACGAAGATTATTTAATATATATCTATGGAAACCTATATTCTCCCGTACTTCAGTTTAACAGGGAATTCTGTCAAGAAGTAGGATTAGGTTTATATATGTACGTATAGATGCATATCTATCTACCTACGTATCCATATCTCCCCCGTCTCTCTCTCTCCATATATATATATATATATATATATATATATATATATATATATATATATATATATATATATATATATATATATATATATATATATATATATATATATATATATATATATATATATATATATATATATATATATATGTATGTATGTATATATATATATACATATATATATATATATATATATATATATATATATATATATATATATATATATATATATATATATATATATATATATATATATATATATATATATATATATGAGAATTTACGAATATATATATATATATATATATATGACCGCTAGCTACTAAAACTTTCTTTTTTTTATTCTCTCTCTGTTTATTTTCTCGTGTTGCTTTCTGTCGAAAAGCGTAGGCTCAAAACAGAAAACTTTGTCACCTTCCCGAGCGTTAAACTAGTACACCTGTTTGTTGTTTACATACCTGTCTTCGTCTTTTGTTTTTTTGTAAATTCCAGCTATATATCTATATATATATGGTACTGGTGGTCTTGGAACGATGGTTCCGATTATAATAGGTGCTATTTAAATACCCTACTGGATCTAAATTTAGCTTTAATTCTTTCTCTGTTTACTTTCTATTGTTTATCTTTGTTGAAGACCGAAGCCACGAAGCGCAAAAAAGACTTTCTCACTTCCCTAGGTGTCATTCTAATATACCTTGTTGCTCACACATAGGTCTTCTTTTGTTTTTCTGTAAATTTCGACTATATATTATACGCTCACGTGTTCACACCGGTTTTATCCTGCTTTAACCCCCTACTCTTTGGACTTTCAGCACCTCCCTTCATCTGCATACCAGCCTAAACTTTCACCATGTCTACTCATCTGCATACCACCATTCAATCCGGATTATCACTGTATAGACTTACGTATTTCACTGGACTCCTCCGTTGATGAAAATTCGCTCCAATATAACACGACATTTGAACTTTTTTGAGTTTCCTGTTTTTCAAATTCCGTACGTTGTTACTTTGCCTTTCTCTCTCCCATTCTTCGTCTTTTCGTCTTCTCTTATTCTTTTTTTTCTCGATATTTCTTTCTTTTGTTTCTTTTTTTTTTCTCTTCACAAGTTTTGAATTGTTTGAACTCTTATACTCCGTACGTCATTACTTCGCTTTTCTCTCACATTTACCTGTTTCTTTTTCTTTTTTACCTTTTCTCTTTTTTCCAACATGCTCGATTAAAAACCCTTCTACCTCTACCTTCACCGCCTAAAGAAACACCTTTTCGCGCTTCCTTTCCGTTGCTTTCAACCTACTACTAATGTTTCCCTACTGATTTTCAAAGAACACTGTTCTCTAGCCATGTTTCCTTTCTCAGTCACTGCCTCACCACCACTCAAACATTTCCGCCTCCATTTCCACACCACTTTCCAATCTGCTTATGCCATCCTACCAATGCTGCATACTACTTCCCGCCTCCTTATACGTGCAAAAATACGTTCTAATCTCTCCCAAATATTCCCACTCGACCCCTTCTCCCTCTCGCTTATTCTACCTTTTTCTCCTCTCTTTCACCTTTCTTTGCACATTCCAATCTATGCTTCATAATCCATTTAAATCATCCTTTTCAGGGGTTCCTCAGTGGCATTAAAGAGCATAAACTCCACTCACTCCTCCATTCACCCCCACCCGATGCCACTACACCCCTTATCCGCTCATCTTCCACACACTCCCCTCCACCTCCCCAACCCTTCCGTTACTCCAATCTCCCACGCACTTACACTTCTCTCTCCACACAGACCTCCTATACCTCCCACCCTTCCACTACCACCATCACCCAGCCCACGACTAACACATCCACCCCTTACTCACTTCAGCCTTGTTACGATTCCTCCTGATCTTCCTCTCTCTAAGGCGGAGCGCCATCTTTTAATTAAAATTCTGCGTTTCATCCAATAACGAATTTCATTCTCGTGCTGATATTCATTGGGCTGTGTGCCGCGTCAGGTTATATGCACTATACCACAAAACACCAGCTGCATCTAATAAAGCGGAGTGCTTCCCCGATTTCCGTCGGCTGACCATCCCACTGGTCGCTCGCTCTTGGTCAGTTCCAAGCAGTCGATCATTTAGCATGCATCTGCCAACGTGTTGTGGAACGGGTTAACTTTTGCAGGCGTCCCCAACACTTTAACACCTCACCGGCCGAAAACTCGGCCATTCGATATCTCCGACGCTGCAATGATATCATCATAAAACGCGGCTGACACGGGTAGAGTCTTGGTGACGTGGAGCACAGACCTCGAAAAGGCTGAAGACACCTCCTTCTATTGGCCTCAGCCCTACAACCCCACGCCTAACTACCAACAGTCTGTGTCCTCCAAAATCCATTATCTCTCTCCACCTGTCGTCTTCCTCCCACTATCTCCGACCTCATTGCTACCATTCCAAGCACTCCCACCATTTAATTCGTTCCCAAGCTCCACAAGCTCAACAACCCTCTTCCCTATAACGTCTCCGCCTGTAACTCGACTTGGACCATATACTTCTCCCTAGTGGCTTCTCTTCCCTCCCACTTCCACGTCACTAACCATGCTCACCGTCTCTTCACATTCGCGGTTGATTTTTCCCAATTATGCGAACTTGATCGTTGAGTACGTCAAGGCCCAAATATTCTCATGATTTACTGGTCCCATTCTCGAACTATACGGTCGTTATATCGATGAATGTATCAGTGTGACCTCATTCTCCCACGAACAATTAGACTCTTTCCTCTCTTTTGACCAAACCTTCCATCCTGCACTCGTATTCTCCTGCACTATTTCCAACACTTACGTCAAATTTCTCGACTTTTCGGTCTACACATACTGTATGCGAGTGTTTGCAGCTGTACGTGCTTTTGTGTGTGTGAACTTCGTTTAACATTTATCTTCACTATTCGTAACTCCTGAATAATTACCTCGATTCAGCTTGGACGATTCCTTACAATCTTCCTTCCAACGGCTTTCGTGTGAATTTTTCGGAGATTCGGATTATTCTAATCCTGGTATTTCGTTCACTGATAAAAAAAACATTTATAGTTGGGGAGAACTTCATAATTAACACTGATTAATCTGCTATCTTTATAAATTAATTAATCGTTAGGCCGAAATTGAATTCAGAGATCTTCGCTGCTATATTTGTATTTCTTCCAACCTCACAGTAATTTAATAACATATAGAAAAATTCATCAGGAATAAAGACTAATTTCGCCTGTTTTTCAAACGCTGTCAGAACAAAGAATGTAATATTCTCAGCGACATAAATGTTAAATTAAAGGTAAGAATAATGTATAAAATATTGGCGATGCTACAATAACGCCAACTCATAATAAGTTGTTGCATCGTTTCTAAAGATCCTTCCAATAAAATTCCCTTTTATATTCTAACAAAGAACTGGAAATTTTCCTGTTTATTGATTCCCCAGGGAATGCAAATTCAATAGAGGAAAAAATCAGAATATTTTGTATTTTGCACACAACAAAACTTTAAATCCCCTTTTTATGGGGAAATGATTCTATAGAACTTTCCTATTATTCCCTTTATTGGTCATTTTATTGTAGTTGTTATATTAGTCTCTTTGGAAATAGAGAAGTGATACAAAGTAAAACTCGAAAACAAAACAGAAAATGTTAAACGAATCTCATTTTAATATCGATAATATTACACGTAGTCGTGTCATTGTAGTGTAACTCTAAGCACACACTCAAGCAATTTTGCATCTGTAATTCATTTTTGTTCCTGTCAAAATAAATAAGTGTTTCGGCTAGTTTGCAAAATAGAAAACTGGTGATGACTCAGATAGACGCATTATACATCATTTAGAATATTCATCATTTCTTCAGTACTGAACTCCCCCTGGAGGACATACAGTATATTGCAGTTAAATATGTAGATTTCACAAATCTATTCCTAGTCAATTATTCTTAACTGTATTGATATGAGAAGCCAAGCGAGAAACATTTACGCACGCAAACACATATGCGTGTCTATGTAAATATGCTGTTGTCTTAGATGTACATATACATATATATGTGTATGTGTTGGTGTGTGTGTGTGTGTGTGTGTGTGTGTGTGTGTGTGTGTGTGTGTGTGTGTGTGTGTGTGTGTGTGTGACTGTGTATGAGCTACAATGTCCCAATCATCAACATAAAAGTGATCACGAATGAGACATTGAAAATCTTCCGCATTGACAGCAAATCAACGGAATTTGAAGAGACGACCAGAGGATTGGTACGTCATGCATGTCACAGAAGAGCAATCAATAGCAAAAGCACGCGTGAGAGTGATAACGAATTACGAGGAAAGATAGTTGGGGCAGAAATTTCACATTGCTTGACTAATTTTTTAACGGAGTTGGTCCCAAGACGGTACATCCTTAATTTTCCCTTAACCCTGTCTCATTAGGTAATGGTTTGATTATCGCTGCAAAGAAAGAATCACAAGCGATGTTTGCCGTTTACTTTCTACAGTTAGGGAACATATAATCCAGTAGTGAATAGGTTATGGTAGCTAATTTCGTACCTAAATGGATGTTCTTCAATCCTGCGTGTATGTATATGTGTATGTGTAATTGTGTATATGTATAATTGTGAGCATATGCCAAACTCAGTTATCTGAAACTAAGAATCTTTGGAATATTTAAACTTTCTCTGTAACTCTAATCGATTTTTTTTCTGATTTTTTTTTTCTATTTGGACGGCTTCCAGCATTTCCAGTCTTTTTAAGCCGATCTAATATTACGTAGCCCAGTGCAATGATAATTTTTACAAATGAATATCTCATTCCTGCATATATGAGTTGCGAATAACTCATATATTCAACTCAAGCGTTTCCTCATATTTTAATGAGACATCCTCATCTACTGGGCAGCTGATCGATAGAAAATGCATCGATTTTGCTGCTTGTAGTCTGTATTTCGTCTGCCGTTACGTTCTGAGTTCAAATTCTGCCGAGGTTGACTTTGCCTTTCATTCTTTAGGTGTTCAATAAATTAAGTACCAGTTATGTACTGGAGTCAATCTAATCGACTGGCCTCCTCCCCCAAAATTTTCAAGTCTTGTGCCAAGAGTAGAAAAGAATATACGCCTTATGGGTGTATCAGGAGAATGTTAGATTAGTTTACAAATAAAATTTCTTTTTAAACGTGTGAATAATTCCTGGTATTTTTAATGGTGTCAATTTCACATAAATAAAATTTATTTTTAAAGTTCTATATATTTTCTGGGCCAGTTATACATTTCATATTACCGCTAGGATAATCTATCCAGGGCAAATGATTGTACATGTATTTTGCAACAATATCAAATGTGATGTGAGTGTAATGTCATCAAGACATTTTGAAGCGCAGCTAATTTAATGCATATTTTCTTCAATTCGAATTGTTTATGATAATGACGAAGCCAGAAACACCCTTAAGTGTTTGGTCGATAAACAATATCTCTCCATGCATTTGCATAACATAGACTAAATTTGCTGCAGGTGCATAACCTTCTGTTGGCATGATGATTATTTCCATCGCAAATTTCGATTAACATTCATTGTCAAATTCACTTTTGAACCAACAATTGTCGTATCTCACAATTCTGTTAACCTTATATTTACTTTGCAATATGTATTATCTAACTGGACAATGCAGTACTCAAAGAGGGTGGGGCATGTTTTCATTCCTATGCAACTATCCTCACATCAAACGTAGATCTTGTTAGCATCAGTGCTGAACTAAAATTTATTTACTATTTACTATTAATATCTATGTCGATAGTACTGATGTCCAAGTTGCGAATTATTCATGTGTTCCCTTTCGTATCGTAAATGATTTAATTACCACTGACATTGCACAAATATTGCAAGATATGATTCTATCGAATGCACGTCGATTTGTCTTTCATATCATCCGAATTCTGCTGAGGGTTACACACAGCACAAACATATTCCTGTCACGACGAAGTTCCTCCCAAGTTTTATCACATTTCTATTAATCTTGCCAGTAAATGTTATTTCAACTTTTTAACCTTTTCCGTTGACTTTCCTGCTCTTCACAAAACTGTCTTGAGTGTTAAAACGTTTCACATTCATACGATTACAGATATTTATATCAAACACTCCACACTACCTTAGTCATGCTACTAGCTTCAGCTTCACATTCGCACGCCTAGCCTCATTTCCTCACATCCATGCTATGCTTCCATGCCAACCACTTCACGATTAACTTCAAATACACAACGACATCCTACACGCGCATCAAATGCAAACAACTGCAAATGTTTAATCCTCACCAAAACACACACATATCATCGGGACAGGCGTATGATTGCAAACACATAACCGGCTTATCCTATTGTCTTAAATTTCACCCTCCAAAGACATAATGTGCGCTTCGTTTCTAATCATTCGTCCTACATTTTCTTACACGCTCACTAGCCATTTCGCATTTCATTGTCTCTCAGCTTGTCCTTTCTTCCGATTCAGTGTTAATGTTTAAAAATGAAGGGCATTTCTCATTCTTTTAAAGTGTTAATGGTTGGCATTCCTATGATATTGTTTTTATTGCGACTAGCATTTACGAATATATTTTTACATACTAAATAGCACATGAACAAACACGCACACACAAACAGACATACACTCTAGATATAGACATATAGATGTATAGGTATCTGTCTCTCTCTGTTCATCTCACCCGTTATATATAGGCGTGGGTGTATCCATGCATTTACGTAGGCACATTCTTACTCAGGTAACAGAATAACTACACATGTAGCTACATAGATGTCACTTAGGGATTTTTGCACCAACACTTACTGAAGCATTTAAATTACGTCGTTTCTGATATTACATAAATCAATAGTATTAATGACTTACAAAAAATTGGCTCATCATATAATTACATACGCTCTCAATCTCTCTCGTTCTTCCCTCTTCCTCTCTCTTTCTCTCTCTCTTTGTTTTAGCGATCCCCATTGTCACCCTTTTGACTATTGTTTTTTACGGTATTTGCATAAATGCAATCTTACACAGTTTTACTTTTTGATGGAGTTTCCAATCTTTGCTGTTGATTGCTTTACATGTCATGTTCGTTTGAATAGCAAGAAAAATCACTGTGTTGTATTCCTTATAATTTTCTTCTGTGTTGGGGTTGATGGTATTGATAATGTTGATGCTGAATTTCGTTTTAAGAAATCTTACACCATTAGAAAAATCTGAGCCTGAATGCTATCTTCAGTCCATTTTGTTTTTCTACATAAAGAACTCCACCGTTTATTATTTGCATTTCTATTAAAAGTGCTGTAATTGTTGTGCGTTGCGTAATCTTTTTAACTGTTTGTTCCTGAATTTGTTGATCGTGTTTACAGGCATTGTTACGTGTTAATCTTGACTCTATTATATCTTTTCATGTATTTTTTAAAATACAATCTTTTATTTGTGTAATAAATGAAGATGTGCCGTGTGTTTGCATTTCATTCTATATCCCTTCACATCCGTAAGTCTTTCTTATCGCTACAGAATCTATTTATGACACCACGATGCTATATTCGATTGTTTTTCTGGCATTTGTCCAATTTTCCTAACGTTTTTCACATAACCATCGCTATCACTACTCCGACGATAGTAGACAGTAAAATCCTTTAATCCGGTTTATATTCTTTTGTTCCTTAATTTGTTTCAGTCATTTGACTGCGGCCATGCCGGAGCACCAACTTTAATCGAACAAATCGACCCCAGGTCTTATTCTGTGTACTTATTCTATGAGCCTTTTTTGCCGAAAGAGGGGACAAATACGGACACACACACACACACACACACACACACACACACACACACACACATATATATATATATATATATATACGACAGGCTTCTTTCAGTTTTTGTCTACCACATCCACTTACAAGGCTTTCGTCGGCCCGAAGTCATAGTAGAAGACATTAACCCAAGTTGCCAGACAGTGGAACTGAACTTGGAACTATGTGGTTGATAGGCAAGCTACTTACTACGAAGCCACTCCTACGCGTATATACTGAATATTTACAATAATTTCAAATATTTCGATGTACTTTAGACTGACATGAGTAAATTGAAGGGCAGAGTTTTAAAGATGATTTACATAGTATTGAGCATGTAATTAGAATGTCCATGTCATACATGAATTTGTATTAGCATTTGTAGGAAACGTACTTTTTCAACAAAAGTGGGACAATATAAGCATAACAGTAGCTACTTAATCATAACAGTAATTGTATGTATATTTTCATGTGGAAATTCATCACAACGCTGCTATCACAAGTAAGTTATTCTTCAAAGAATGCTGAAATAGCTGTTCCGTTATATAATCGATAATCACTTATCCTACGTTAAGTTTGTACACAAAGTGGAAAGTGAACGCTTACAGCGAATTATCGTCACATTTCATTTACTAAAATTTCCACTCTATATGTCGAAGTTAGTAGCAGCCTGATGGATGAAAATATAAACAAAATAGAATACGTGCTATCTTCTGAGCTGAAATAATATTTATATTACACAGGTGAGCGCGCACATACGCACATGCACAAAACACATATACACACACACAGAAACACACCTGCACTGACATTGCCGCACAAACATACACACACGCACACAGACACTAACATTACTATATATATATATATATATATATATATATATATATATATATATATATATGCGTGTGTTTGTGTGTGTATAAGTACATAATTAAAAAAGACGTGAAGGCGCAATGGCCCAGTGGTTAGGGCAGCGGACTCGCAGACGAAGGATAGAGGTTTCGATTCCCAGACCTGGCATTGTAAGTGTTTATTGGGCAAAAACACGTAAACTTCCACGTGTCTCTCCAGGGGGCTCTTCTGAACCTCTCAAGGATTTGGTGACCCACAAAACCAGCATGGCAGAGGGTATCCTACAAAGAATTTAAGGCCAAACCTCAGCGGAAATTGCCACGTTCAATAACGCCATTTACAATGAGGCATTATTCAACCTGGACACCGGAGTGCAAGCTATGGTTGATCAAGGTGATTCTGCATTTGGTCTACCTGAATTGGAGCAGGCAGCAATCTTGCAATTGAGTACCTGCGAGAAATAAGTTATGACATCGAGGAAATGACGGCGCATATAGCTCATAAGGAACGCAGACTGATGGTAGACCAACTGGGTGTTTATTACAACATTGTTTCGAGCTTTGAAAATTAAAGAGGAGGCCTTTTATTTCAGGATGCTCCAGGTGGAACTGGCAAGACATTTGTCATCAACCTTCTTCTCGTTAAACAGCGCTAAATGAAACACATTGCCATAGCAGTGGCGTCAAGTGGAATAGTTGTAACACTTCTAAGTGTTGGCCGCACAGATCGTTCCTGTTTCAAACTTCCTTTGGACATGTCCAAGAAAGGGAAGGCAAACTGTTACATAAGTTGTGATTCTATAACAGGTTAACTTTATAGGTGATCACCAGGGATGCAACGACTTACATATATATATATATATATATATATATATATATATATATATATATATATATATATATATATATATATATGTATCTATCTGTCTATCTATATATCTATCTATCTATCTATCTATCTATCTATTTATCTATCTATCTATATATATATCTATCTCTTTCTCTCTCTCTCTCTCTCTCTCTCTCTCTCTCTCTCTCTCTCTCTCTATATATATATATATATATATATATATATATATATATATATATATATATATTATATGATTTCCTCTATTAAACAATAGGGAATTCTTAAGAAAATTTGGAACGTGTCGAGGAGAGAGTAATAAGAAAAATGTTGTCTACAAAAACAAAAGTACGCCATAATTAAATTTGGCTATAGTAAAGTTTGTGACAACTCGGAGAATTACAGCTTATTTGCAACTGATAACATCACAATTGCTTCAATTCTCTTGGAACGAGAAATGTCAACGAACATTTATTTGTAAACATGAGAAAAAGAAGAAATATATGACATCAGCCACCATTTCGTAAACATTTATAATCTCGACAATCACATCAACTGTATAAAATGTGCATAATTATGAACACTAAAGTAGAAAAACAGAAATAATTGAATACATAAACGGTTCTACATCTTCTAATCCTTCAAGGGTATTTTCAATTAGCAGAAATCAAATTCCTTTGTCATTGTATAAATACTTATTAGATAAACGAACTTCGCTAGAAGTAATGTTTTGCATTAAAATGTTAGCAAAGTTTTTCGTTTCTTTATCTCACAGCATTAAACGGGCTCAAGTTTTTACTTCTTAATCGGAATATTTTTAGTATCTAAGTGATTGTAGTCGTTAATTAATAATTGCACTTCATTTATGTAAATGTATTTCATGTTGGTTTTATGCTTGGTTCCAATGAAGATTGCTGTTTAAAATTTTGCGAAATAATACGGAAGTGTTCCTGAGATTTACTGGAGAAATGTGTGAAATATAGTCACATAACAGTAAATAATGCATAATATATATTATTCTACTATAGTTGTGTAAATGATTAATTAAATTTATTTTTAACAAACCGCAACCGACAAACTAAATTAGAATCATTGACATTATCTTGTTAAATATATGGAAATAACCTCATTTCTCGTACATGATAGTCAGTAAAAATTAAATGCAGAATTCGATAAAATTTGAATACATCTGAATACAAGTAACGGAATATGTAACGTATTCTCTTTGTGCCAAGCAAACAAAAAAATAATGTTGAGTGGAAAATGTTCAATGGGGAGTATGCAGCACAACATAATGTCAATAATTTGAAGTAGAATTCCATCGATTCACAAAAGACGGTGTATCATTTCTTTTATCTTTTGAATTAAATCCTTTTTAAAAATCTTACAAATATCTGAGCGTGTACAACAGTATGAAGCTTATTAAGTTTTCATTCAGTAGAAATGTTTTACAAATATTTATTTATACAAATATTTTCTCGAGAAATTGATTTACATTTTTTGATAGCTTTATTATGCTTGTATGGCGTATAAAATGCTCGTTGAAAATATTGATTGCATTAGTGGACATAGAAAAATATTTCTTTACGCTTGTCGCAATTCTACTTGTATTTCAGGTAGCAACCACGAGATGAAAAGCCATAATCAGTTTAGCTGCTCTTGTATTTTATGTATTCATAATTCGTTAATGTAGTCCCACACTAAAATGCAAATTATAAGTTCAGATCAGGCATAATAATATAATCTCACGTCTTGTAGCTTAAATTAATCACTTTAAATTGCATGGCTTAGTGTTTTCATGCCATAATGTGTTGTATCAGTTGAGATAGGGCTTTCATGTCCCAAATATTTTCGAGGTAACTTTGCGAACGGAAACAATTGTAAAACCTGTTTTGTTTACGCATACACTTGTTTATGGTAGCAGTTCGGGCGGTACTAGAAAGATACTTTTGCTTCCAATTTCCGCCCGGAGATTTCGTTCAACTTTTGCATTTGACTATGACTAAACAATCCTCTCTCGAACGTCGCTGCTTATCAGCACTTTTGAAACATTTATCTCATGCATTTTCTTTTTCTTTTATATATATATATATATATATATTGGCAAAGTTATTGGATTTTCAATAATCTTTTTGTCATTAATTAATCAATTTTTCGCCGACAAAAATTCTCCTGTTCGTAGTTTATTCATGATTCTGGGATCATGCCATAGGCTTTCCTACACTCTATCAATCCTATTGTTAAAGTTTTCTTTTGAGCTTTACTTCTTCTAGAACTGAATTGTCTATGTATAAGAGATCATACGTTACGCTAGCTTTCTTCCTGCAATTAAACTGTTCTTCTGTCAGTAAATTCTGGTACTCTTACGATGTACAGTTAAATGCTTTCTGAAAGGATTCTTGGTAACAGTTTCCAAACTAATAGTAACCAATTGGTTGGTCTATCGTTACTAGCAATGTTACCTTTGCTCTGATATTTCGTAATGAGTATTGCCCTCCCTTTAGTCATCCAGCCTGGTGCTATTGCTCCATTAATGCATTCCTGAAGCTGTTCCCTCGCCCTCCAATGTCAACTATTAAATTTCTTTAGCCAGAACCCTTGAACTAAATTTAATCCTGGGCCCTTTACTTATTAATGCACTCGTTAGTCTTAGATCTTGTTTCTTCTCGCTCACTACTTCTCTTCTCGCTTTCGTTTGCCATACTTCATCTCCATTATGATCGACCTGCGTATCCCAAATAGTACTTCAGAACTTTCTAACTTCTGCATTAGGCTTCACATCTTCAGAAGCTTTCTCTTTTCAGCTATCTAATACTTTCCTGATTATTTTATCCGTTCCAAGGAGACATATCTCTTGTAACAGTTATACTAGGCACTATTTCTAGTAACTTTACATTCCTCTTCCTGTGTTCTGATACTGTCTCCAAGGACAGTACCTGATCTGTTTGGAATGGGAAATCCCAGAGCATTTTGCTGGTTTCCGACTCCGCTACTCCTTGCGGTTTGTGCTCATACCACGTCTTAACTCTCACTGGCCGCCGAGTTTCGCACACTTTTCCATGTAGCACTTTCGCTACTTCATCTTGTCGCCACAACTTATAAGGGTTTCATGTGTGTCTAGTAAAATTCGTTCGCGATATGGGCAATCGTTTCGGCCGTTCTATAATAGACACGACAGAGTGGAGACATTGCTTATTCCTATAGTTGACCCCAAACCTGGTGGCCAAAATTTGCTCTTGCGATGCCAGCATAGTGCTCTCATTCTATTTGTTAGGATGTTGCACTCAAGATCCAGCATTCGTGATTTCAATTCCTAGAACGCGTGATGCGTTGTGTTCTGGAGCAAAGGTATTCATCTCACGGTGCTCTGAAATAGCTTTGGCACCTAACCTGTTGTTCACAGTGAACTTGTTGAGAAATCGTGGGAGAGAGTGAAACAATGTCCGGCACGAACGTTTCTTCACTATAAGCAAACTACGTGTAGAGGTCGTTCGGCAAATGATGAACGCTCATACGTCGTCTTCGACGGGAGAGTCCAAGATTATTTTCAATGATTTTTTTCTTTGTTGTTATCGTTGTCTCTTTACTGCTGTCCTTGTCATTACCGTTGTTAGTATTACTATTAAAGACTGTAAAGTGGTAAAAACTAAGACGCGTTGGACGAATTGCTTAGCAGTACATCGCCGGTCGCTACCTTCTGAGGTCAATTCTCGCCGAGGTCGACATTACCTTTTATCATTTCGGGGTCGATTAACTAAGTACCATTTGAATACTGCCATCGACGTATACGACCCATCCATTCTCCCAAAATTACTGCCCTTGTGGCAAAATCTAAAACCATTATTATTATTAACGCTGGTATTATTATTAACAGCTGTCCTACTATTTCTTCTACTGCTAGAAATGCTTAATACTGTAATTGTAGCAGATGATATCTGGTGTTACACTGCGTGTGTCATTATAATTATTATTATTATTATTATTATTATTATTATTATTATTATTATTATTATTATTATTATTATTATTATTATTACTATTACGCACGAATATTGTAATATATGGACAAGGGATTACATTTCTGGGAATGCTTCACTGAATCTTCTCCAAAATTATTTGATATCATAGAAACATTTTCGAAATTTTTAAATTCATGTTTTTTCATATACATTTGCATAAGTTTGAATGTATACTTTCTTGTATACATATGCCTAAGTGTCAGTATATGACGGTACCAGTTTCTGTAAATACATGCAGAGGAATGCGAACATGGAATAATTCTAATTTCCATATCGATTTTAGTAAGATTCTCATATATTTTCGAGAGATGATTTTCTTTTATAATAAAATCCATGTAGGAGGAAATAGAGTTTGCTATACAGGAAAAAAAAATCCAAACGAAGTGACCCACATGTACACACATAATATATTCACATTCAAACACACACACACACACACACACACACACACACACACACACATATATATATATATATATATATATATATATATATATATATATATATATATATATATATATATACATGTAAGTATATATACATACGCACACATATACACATATAAATACATGTACATATATATATATATATAGATATTCTCGCACGTAGATATAAAGAATGACATGAACACACTCCTCTGCGAACAGCAGGCAAAAACATTTATATTGATATATTTATATCTGTGCATATCTCTAACCATCAAAGCATATGGATATATATATATATATATATATGAATATATGTATATACGCTCACAATCACACGGACCCACAATTCACTCACGGACATACACACACACACACATTATATATATATATATATATATATATATATAATGTGTGTGTGTGTGTGTATGTGTGTGTGTGTGTGTGTGTGTATTATGTATACACACACACACTCATTTCGCTTTAGGTGACTTGAGCACGATCTATTAGTTGCGTACTCTGAAAAAAAGTAAAACTTTTAGAATTTTCAAAGGGTTTCATTAATTTTGAATTGAAAAGAAGTAACGGAACACAATGAGTTAAAATAAAGCACACAAAAAACAGACGACATTATGAAAATAATAACATATATCGAAGGACATATTTAAGGAAGATATGAAAACGTCACGTGACTTTCTATTGTTATATACTGTGTACATTTAGTTTTTATGGCATTTCTTGATGGAATACGGCATATTACACTTATCTGGTTGCAGATGCAATAGAATCAAAACAATATTATAATAAATAATAATTCAAAAATATAAATAATGTACAGCAATATATATAAACCGAAAATTGCATGATTTAAATTAGTGTCAACACTCAATGGAGTTATATTAGATCATATGATGTGAAATAGGAAAGTTGAAACATTAAACAACGAAAACAAAAAGATTATATATCTGAAAGATAATAACAAACACTTAAAATATTTAATGGTGGACAGAAAACATTAAAAAAAAAAGAATTAGAATAAAAAAAATTCAAAACCCATCAACAATATTTTAGTTGTCACAATATCTCAATTATTGCTGCTGCTGATCCTGAAACATATTCTCTTATATTATTATTATTATTATTATTATTATTATTATTATTATTATTATTATTATTATTATTATTATTATTATTATTATTATTATTATTATTATTATTATTATTATTATTATTATTATTATTATTATTATTATTATTATTATTATTATTATTATTATTATTATTATTATTATTATTATTATTATTCAGTAGTTTTATTTTTATAACGTACTTTCACTTCACTACCGAGCGCAGCTCTGTGCGCCTTGGGTATGTGCTGTGGTTTGCTGTGGTGCTCTTATGTTTACTGTATTGAAAGTGTTTTGCGTAGAATGTGTGCAGTACCCAGTAGTGCAATTTTCTGTATGTTATATATATTTCTAAGTCCTGGTGTTTTTGTTATGTATTTGTCTGAATATTTTTTTATTATACCTAAGGCACCTACTATGATAGGAATTGTTTCTGTTTTTAGATTCCACATTCGAGTTATCTCTATTTCCAGGTCTTTGTATTTTGAAAGTTTTTCCATTTCTTTTAGAGAAACGTTGTCATCTGCTGGTATTGAAACATCAATTAGAAGGCATTTTTTTCCTTCATGATCTTTGACAACTATATCTGGTCTATTTGCCTTAATTTCTCTATCTGTGTGTATTGGCATATCCCAGAGTATGGTTGCTTTCTCGTTTTCTGTGACCTTTTCTGGCGTGTGTTTATACCATCTTTTTTCTGTTGCTATTCCATAATGTTGGCATAGCTTCCAGTGTATATAGGTCCCAGCTCTGTCGTGTCTGTGAATATATTCCTTCTTAGCCAGGACTGGGCAGCCAGAGATAATATGATTTATTGTTTCTTGTCGATCTCCACATATTCTACAGTTACTTGTTATATTTCTTTTCATTATGTGTTTTTGGTAATTTCTGGTGGGGAGGCTTTGGTCTTGTGCAGCAATTAAAAATCCTTCAGTCTCTGCTTTGAGTCCTGAGCTTCTCAGCCATTGCTGGGATTTTTCTCTGTCTATTTCTTTCGCATTTAGTTTAGCCCAGTATTTACCATGTAGGGGCTTTTCTTGCCATCGTTTTATCATGGTCCGTTGCTGTTCTAGTTTTAGTTTGGATTTCATTTGTTTTATAGCTTTTGTTGTTTCTTCTTCTTCTTCTTCTTCGTATTTGTTAGGTAGATTGATTTCTTGTTTGTATTTGTCAGCTTCCTTAAATACTGAAAACAGTTTTTTGTTTTGCTCGTGTTTTGTGGCTATTTGTATTAGTTTCCCTTGCTTCTGGAGTAGGTATTTTTGCAGTCCTATGGTGGTTATTTTATAATAGTTTTCTAGCTGTATAAGACCCCTGCCACCTTCTGTGCGTTGTATATATAGCCTTTCTATGTCAGATTTTGGGTGGTGCATCCTATATCCTGTCATTATTTTTCTTGTTTTCCTGTCTATTTTACATAGTTCGTTTAGTGTCCAGTTAAGGATGTTGTAGCTGTAGCTTATAACTGGGACAGCTAAAGTGTTGATACCCATTATCTTGTTTTTAGCATTGAGCTCTGTTTTTAGTATTGATCTAACTCGTCTATAGTACTCTTTCTTTATTTTTTCTTTCATTTGTGTATGTCGTATCCTATCTAGTTCATTGACTCCTAAATACTTATATGGTTGGCTTTCGTCTAGTTCTCTTATTTCATTGGCTTTATCTAGTGTTATATTGCTACTTTTAACTAATTTTCCTCTTTTCAGGGTTGCTTTGGCACATTTTTCTAATCCGAATTTCATTTCTATTTCCTTGGTAAAGCCGTGTACTGTCTGTAGTAGTGTTTCTAGCTCTTTGTCGTTTTTTGCATATAATTTTAGGTCATCCATATATAGAAGGTGGCTGACTGTTTTTCCATAGCATTTGTAACCGCATCCAGTTCTATTTAGCAATTCTGTTAGAGGTGTGAGTGCCAGGCAGAACAGGAGTGGAGAGAGCGTGTCTCCCTGGAATATTCCTCTTCTAATGGGGATGGCTTTCGTTTTCACAAGTCCCTCTTTTGTTTGGAGCTGTAGCACTGTCTGCCATTTGTTCATTGAGTGCTCTATGTATTTTATGATAATTGGTGCCACCTTGTTTATGGCTAGTGTTTCCAGAATCCACGTGTGGGGAACACTGTCGAAAGCCTTTTGGTAGTCCACCCAGGCCATACTGAGGCCTTTCTTCTTCCTGCGGCTGTCTTCAGTTATGGCTTTATTGATCAATAATTGATCTTTACAGCCGTATGAGCCCTTGCAGCATCCCTTCTGCTCTTCTGGAAACAGGTTTTTATTTTCCAGGTGTTTACTCACTCTCTGTGATATTATTGCAGTAAAGGCTTTGTAGATCGTAGGGAGACAGGTTATAGGTCTATAGTTTTGTGGTTTCTCCGTTTCCGTGGATTTGGGGATTAAGATGGCTTTCCCTTTTGTGAGCCATTCAGGCATTGTTTCTGGATCTGCTATTATGTTGTTAAAGTTTTCTGCCAGCTTTTTATGCATTGCTGGCAGGTGTTTTAACCAGAAATTGGGGATCTTGTCGTGTCCAGGTGCTTTCCAGTTGCTTAGTCTTTGCAGTGTCTGGGTGACCTCTTCAGTTGTTATAGGGGCCCAGAGTTGCTCAGGTGCTAAGTTCGTTGTTTTAATGGTCCTTTTTTGGGGTTGTTGCTTCACCGACCATATTTGTTTCCAGAATTTCTCTAGTTCTTCTGCTGTTGGTGCTGAAGTAATGTCTATTTTATTTTTACCCAGTTCTTGGTAGAGTTTTTTGGGGTTGGATTTGAACTGTTTGTTTTGTTCAAAGAAACGTTGGCGTTTCTCATACCGGCGGATCCTCTGTGCTTTGGCAAGGATGTCTTGCTTTAGTTTTTCTTTTGCCTCAGGTAAGTCTTTTTCTGTAATGCTGTATTTGTACAGTATTTTTGTTTTCTTCTTGTTACTTAGTAGTGTTGATTGTTTACTAATTTCGTTGAGAATCGATAAATCTTTTCTCTTTTTTTTAATTTTGTTCTGGATGTTATTTATCCACAAGGTCTGTTTGGGTGGTAGAACTCCTGTTCGGATGGGTTTGAGTGAGTATCCTGCTTCTTTTGTGGCTGCAGTGGCTGCCGCATATATCATGTCATTTAGCTCAGTGATATTGCCTGTTGTTTCTGTGGTTGTTAGTTCCGTGACGGCCAGGTTTATGCTATTTATTATTGATGTTGTTTTATTGTCTATTTTGATTTTTGGGAGATATAATCTGTGGTCCATTCTAAGATCTGTGGTTTTCAGTTCTTCGGTTATTTTCATTTTCATAGTATCGTAATTATTAGGTTTCCCTTCGTTATTTCCAGGCTTTATATTTGTTTTGCCTTCCTTTTCATTCATATGTTTGTCTGTGGTGTTCTGGATTGGTGCTTTTTGTACACTATTATACATCTCTACGGTCTGGGTTTGTTGTTTTTTGTTTACTTCGTTTTTGCCGGGCATGTTACGTTTGTCCTCGTGTTTTGCTATCTCAGTGTTTATATTATTATTTGGCATTGCTGTGTGACTACTATCTAGATTTTCCTGATGTATTTTTTCTTTCAATTGCTCTATTTCTATTTCTGATATTTTTTTTTGCTTTTAGAATATATCTTCTTATGTTAGCTAGTTTGTTAGGGTTCATTGTTTTATCGAGGTCTATATTTACATTATTTTTCTTCCATGTTTTATATGTATGTGTTGTTGCGTTTTCGTTTTTTGGGTAGAGTACTGCTGTGAAATAGGCGTGTAGGATCGAAATGTGTTCCTCACGTGTCCATTTATGCCGTTTTGGTTTTGTTTGCGGGACATGAGGAACAACGTCCGGCCCTTTATTTTGACGGTCGTCGTTTTCGTAGGGTACCGGTTCGTTTATTTCTGTTGTCAGATTGTTTTGCACGTTCATATCTTCGTATTTTTTTCTTAACAAGCTTACAGTACGTACTTCTCGGTTGTTATTCTTGGGTGAAATAATACGGGTGTTATTTAATATGTTTGTAATTTTTTTATTATTATTATTATTATTATTATTATTATTATTATTATTATTATTATTATTATTATTATTATTATCGTCCTCGTCGTCGTCGTCATCATCATCATCATCATCATCATTATTATTATTATTATTATTATTATTATCATTATTATTTAGTAAGACAGCAGCGCATGCCTTGAATGTAACACTGGAGTACAAAGATATGCAGCCAAATATACACGTCATGACTACCCGTATGATTAGGATATATCAGCCATATACGTCACAACTACATGCACACTATCTGGTCATCTTATATGAAGATAAACAGCGCGCGACTTGTGACCTTACAGAGACCTATTCAGGGTCCTATTCAGAATTTTCTTCAAGTTGCGTAGACCAACCAACTCAAAAGGACCATGAATAAGGGTTGTCTAAACACTGTGAACGAAGCACCCATATTTCCAGAAGAGAATTATTCAAAACCCCAATGTACACCTCCCAACACATGGCAATGATTTTTCCCCCCACTATTCTTCTCGTGATCAGAGACACACATATTGTAAACCAGTAAGGGACATGCTCAAATGAATAATGTCAAACAATTGGCAAGCAATTCTGCAGTACTGAAAATATTTGCTGTAGCTCATATTTTGTAGAAGGACAAAACATGTACATGATAACATTTCTAATCAGTTAAATTTAGAAGCCATGAAAGATATTAATAATAATAATAATAATAATAATAAATGCCCTAATGCAGTACCAGACAGTGGTTCTCATGGCATCTTATATTAACTAATTGGAAGTGTTATCATGCATATTGTTTTGTCTTGGTATAAAAGATGGGCTATAGCAAATATTCTGCTCAATAGCACAGATGTGCTTGTCAGTTGCTTAATCTTAACCAGTTGAGCATGTTCTTTAATTGATGACGATATGTGCATCTCTGATCACGAACAGAAGTAGTGGGGGAGCATCATAGCCATGTGCTGAGAGGAATTCTTTGGGGTTTGGATAATTCACCTTTGGTAACATGGGTATTTCGTTCGCCATCCTCAAACAACCTTTATTCAAGGGCCTTTTCAACGGGATGGGTTTCTCGTCCTGAAGAAAATTCTAACTGGGCCCCACCTGCAAGGTCATGCGCTGTTTATCTTGATATGAGATCACTGTATCGCGCACATATGGCTGTGATGCATGTGCCTGGTGTACCCATATCAGACGAGTAGGCATGATGTGTATACTGGGCTTCGTATATTTTACCCCAGTATCAGTATCACTTTGATGGCATACCTGCTCTGTCATTCAATAATAATGATAATAGTAATAATAACAATAATAATAATAATAATAATAATAATAATAATAATAATAATAATAATAATAATAATAATAATAACAATAAGAGAATAGAGCCCCAAGCTGAATGACAACATGGATGTACTAAACCAGGCTCCCCATTCAAAAACAAATCTAATCCAATAACACCGATGGAGTTAGATAAAGGAACCTGTGGCAGATTTGAAGGAAGCAGCCTTTTAACGAAAATGCTAAAAAAAAAAAAACACGAAATTTTACTGCCATACAAAGCACAGTTTCTCTTACGCCCGTTGTCTCAGTGGCAGAAATTCAAAAGATAGTGCGCATGGGAACTGCCCATATACTACGCAAAATACTGTCTATGTAACCTCAAGTCTTCAAACAAACACATAATTTTCTTATGGTTTCTTAAACATTGTCTAGAACAACACTATGTACAAAATCAAACATAATAATAATAATAATAATTATTATTATTATTATTAAAGCGGTGAGCTGGCATAACGTTTTGCCCGTCCTACGCTTTGAGTTTAAGTTTTTCATTTTGGCGGGTGGGGATATTGTATTGCATGATTACGTTTTGTTATGGGCTTTTGTTCGAGTCTTCGGTTATATTAGTTTTTATCTTACGTATTGTTTGTGTAGCGCAGGTTGCGTTCTTCCCTCGGGAATCTGTCTTCTATGGCATATGTGGGTTTTGTGCATTTTGTTGGGTGTTTACAGTATGTTGCATAGTAGTGTGTGTGTGTGTGTGTGTGTGTGCATGGGTGTGCGTGTGTGTGTATGTGTGTGTGTGTCTGTGTGTGTAACTCCTAAATGAACTATTTTATAGCATTTATGATAATCTGTCCGATGCTCTTTTGCTTGGTTTTGTCATGTGTTCCTTTAATTATTTTTATTTTATTGTTGTTGTTGTTGTTATTATTATTATTATTAATACAGATTTTGATAATAATGCCTAATAATAGTAATAATGATAGCAAGAAGAACAACCGTAACGGCATTGTTGCAATTATTCCAATAATCGCTATAATCTTTACATATTAGGAACATCAAAATAGCAAAAACTATGATAATAATTTCTATTTTTATTCATCACTATAGTCATCGGCAAAATCATCATCAGCATCATCATCATCATCGTCATCGCTGTCGTCGTCGTTGTCGCTGTCATCATTATCTATTGTATTAGCGTTCTTATTATTATTCTTGTAGTTTTTATTGCTGCCGTTAACAACATTAGCATCGTAACGATCATGTTCTTTATGCAAAATGTTTTTTGTTGCAATTCTTATGCTATATGTAAATATTTCATTCTTATCGGCCATCTATATTTCTAGCAATGCACTTGGTTTATGAGGAATTTCTGGGTCTTACGCTGTGACTACCTCAATCGAATATGCGCCTATTTTCAGTGACAATTATGATTGTTCTATCAGAATGTAAGAGAGAAAAAATCAGGCAGATAATGTGCTATGCAAGGATAAAATATAAACAGAAATACTCAGTGAATATATTTTCTGCATAACATATTGTTAAAGATAACTATTGTGCACGCTGCTATTATAAGGTAGCATCATCTCCCGATACAAATTGATGGTCCTTGCTTTTAATGTATACGCACATTTCCATGCATTTATTGCAAATTCGAATATTTTTATTCTGCAACCACGGAAAAACTTTTTTGTGTTTGTAATGTCACAGAATTATCGGCAACCTTCATAAAACATTGTTCAGTAAATGTTGAACCTGCCGTTATTTACTGATTATAAGTATGATATTATTTAGTAAGTACTATTGTAATGTTTCCCTTTAACATGAATACTGCCCACGAGGTTGTTATCTTAATATATAAAATACACTGTGTGTGTGTGTGTGTGTTTGTGTGTGTGCTTGTGTTTGTGTGTGTGTTTCTTCTATGTACGATCAAACCACTGGATCAATCTCTACCAAATTTTATATGAAGGTTTGTCAATATTCGGGGAAGGTTTTTTCAGCGGATTCCTATGTTTTTGGTGACGGAGATTCCGAATATGCAAAGAACCATGTTTTCAAAATTTCAAATTGCTCCCTCTCCCCAACTTTAAGATTTTTAACTTATTTTCATTTTTTTCTTTTTTTTTCATTCTACGTGGATAATTACGGAGGTTAACGATATGGGAAAACAATTCTTTTTTTCAACTAAAATTAATCCATACATACCGTGCCACTCCATCCGTTGTCTAAAAATGAAAGTGAAGAGCTATAGATAACAGCTAAATGTCTGGAAAATGCGTATGTGTGTGCGCGTGAGCACCAATTTCTACTGCTTATGCAAATGACCAGAGAAAATAAGCAGAAATGTTTTACATATTTGTCGTATACATTACATCTGTTTTTCTCGTTTTAAAAATAAACGATTCTGACAGAAGCAAACATAGTTTTGAATAATTCTTCGTCATACGCGGTCGACCCCACCTCATATTTTCTTTAAGCAAAGACAAACGCTTTGTAATTGTGATAATAAATAAGTGGTTTAGTCCTTATCTCCAAAATAAATTTCTCTTGCGTGGTGTAATATTTTCTGCTCCTGGCACAGTGCCCAAAATGTTTGGTGAGGGGGCCAGTCGATTAGATCTACCCCATTACACAACTGGGACTTAATTTATCGACCTCGAAAGGATGAAAGGGAAAGACGACATAGGCGGAATTTGAATTCAGAACGTAAAGAAGTACCGCTAAGCATTTCACCCGGCGTGCTAACATTTCTTATTTCTTTATTGCCTTCAAGAGACCAAACATAGAGGGGACAAACAAGGACAGACAAAAGGATTAAGTCGATTACATCGACCCCAGTGCGTAAATGGAACTTAATTTATCGACCCCGAAAGGATGAAAGGCAAAGTCGACCCCGGCGGGACTTGAACTCAAAACCTAATGGCAGACGAAATAACGCTAAGCATTTTGCCCGGTGTGCTAACGTTTCTGCATTTATGTGATATAATATTGCTTCACATTTATAGTTGCACTGTTAATTCTCATGTGATAACATTAAGATAATTTTATTTTACACATCTACCGTTCAATTAACAGTTGATAATTATCGGACCAGTTGTAAGGTATTTAGAGTTATTTATTAACCCTTAAATTACGATTTAGTACATTGTTTTATTCTTTTATTGTTTTAATTCTTTCAGTCATTTCCCTGCGGCCATGATAGAGCACCATCTAAAAGAGTGTTAATCGAAGAAATGTATCCCAGGACTTTAAAGAACGTAAAGGATGACTGGATTTGAGAGACATTCCAACTTTTATTGGGACTATGGTAATATTGGGTAATAATCAAACCAGTTAATGTACGTCAATGACATTCAGTATGATTTAAGTCTTCGATGGAGGCGTCTAAATATTGTGATTTTGTAATATCCCACCTTTAAACAAAAATCATTCTTGTGCAAAAGAAATTTATGTTAATTCCACAAAGACAATGAAATATTTCTTCAAATATTATACTTCAAGAAATAGGAAAAAATCAAGGAAACTGGGTAATTGACACACACACACACACACACACACACACACACACACACACACACACACACACACACACACACGCACACATATATATATACACAATACAGTGCCACAAACACGCACGCACACATACCTTCAAACACAGATACACACACATAGAATATGTGGGCGTGTGTGTATATACGCATATGTGATTGAATATATATATATACACACATCATATATGCGTGAGTGTGCGAAAGTATATATGTAATAGAAGAATTGTATAGCAATAAAAATCTTTTGCTTTGAGATATTTGTTTTGAGATATTTGTTTTGAGAAAATAATAGATGAAATGTTTGTTAAAATTAATGAGAAACAACATTACCTGAAAGCAAATTGAAAATAGAAACACTAACAATAACTGACAATTATAATTAAAGGATGAAACAACCATTTTCTTTTCACAGTGTGTTTTTCTATTTATTTTGATGAAATTAAAATTACAACAGCAGCTGTATTTATCAACACGAGTCATTGTTGATTTGAAATATATGAATCAGAGCTTTGTGACCAAAATGCCCAGACAAGCAATTTTTCACTGAATTTCGTGGTTTTAAAATATATAGTTGATTCAACAGTATTTAGCTTCAATGTTGATTTCGGTGCTTATAGCTGAATCATATTAAAGGATTTAATTTTTAACATCAGGAAGTCACGACATGAAGAAATGATCTTAATTGTATCAAATATGTAGTAGCTGATGTATTTAACACTCCTGTTGTTTGCTATATGTACTTTCTGTTAAAGTTGGGTGGTGTTTGTTATCTGAATATGTCCACTGCGACCCATCTTCCTATATTCCTGTATATTGTTTTCACATTTTGGCACAGGATGAGCTATTTCGTTAGGCAAGTAAACTACATCGACACAGTATCCCCAGTTTCTTTTTTTTATCAATCCCAAATTATGAAAGGAAAAGACGACCCCGTTGGCATTTAAACTCAGAACACTAAGTCAGAAGATAAGCCGCTAAGCATTTTCCCGGCTCGGTAACAATTCTACTAGCTCAACTTCTTATTATATATCACTCTATAATGATGTACAACATAAGTTGGATTTTACACACAAAAAGGCGTTTTATATTTGATTTCGGTTGTCACTGTTTAATACGCATCTGTAATCATCCTGTCCGATTAAGGCAAATACCACTGTTGGGCCTCTGACTCAAAGCGATGAAGCAAAAACACATCTTAGGTTTGGAAACGTTCAAAGAAACCAGCAGGATCTTCCTCAAACAATGTCAGTTTTCACTGTGATATGAGTACTCTGGGGCGCTTTTGATAATGTTTCAGAAGACGTGACTACAACCATTCAGAAACGTATTCTTGCGAAGTTCATTGCGTAAATTAATTTTCATTTTTCACACAGAATATGCAACTAGTATTCGCTATTCGATTTATCGTCTATCAGCCGTCATTCATTACCATGTACTGAACACTAATATTATTTTCTTATTTGTTGGCAGTTGCAGAACGTCAAGAACTTGGATCATCCTCAATACTGTCCCTTCCCCTCCGAAATTCTACTGCCCTCTTTTGCACTGTTGATAAAGGTGGAGCGTCATCCGATAATGTCAACATGAACGTTCTTGGCGGTTAAAACGTCTTCCTGCAGGCATTTATAACAACGTGATGCTAAATTTTGTGCATTTTCAAGAAAACGCTACACGTTTTTAAATGCCTTTTCTGAGCAGCCACATGTCAGTTTACATGGAGAGAACAATACTCTCATTAGCAGGATGATTTGAAATTAACGCATGCATGATTTCACAGCCCTAGCTTCACGTCCTTATAGGCAGCATATGGATTTTTCAGCTCACACTCATGCTACAGGTACCACTACTGTTCTTCGTATCTCTGTTGTAGCAGGAATAGCTGCAAAAGCCACAACAGGATTTCTTCCATCTCCTTGCTCTATTAAATTATTTAAGAAAACTTATATTCATGTATTTTGTCTGCTGAAATTCCATGCCTATGTAACTGAAGATAGCGCTGTATTTAAAACTGAGGTAATGATTGCATTGCTCAATTAAATGAAGTCGCTTTAATCGGTCGTACTGCATTACTACTTGAAACCCAGTTATTTATTTTGATTTTATGTATGTATGTAAGTATAAATCTATGTATCTATCTATTTATCTATCTATCCCTAAGGATTATGTTAGTGGCTAATACATTAGAATGTACTTGCGTTAATCAAGACTCAATGCAGAATTCGACTGAAAAGTATTTTTGTTTATTTCCTAGTGATGTAATTACAACCGTGATGTCTTCAATCCAAACATAGTTTCACTATACTTTCCTCCCACATATAATTTCCTATAATTTGGTTTACACTTTAGGCCGCTCGGTTTAAATCGCATATGATTGACCCTGATCCCAATCTAATCACCAAACAGGACACTGACCGATTTGTTGTACAATTCAAAGCCTGACTCTTTACTGGTATCATATTGTATCGACGTTGAAGGGACAAATGGCAAAGCGTACAGTATCTAAACTGATGAAAAGCACTGCTCAAGGCTTTTGAGTTTAGTGCGCCAGGAGACGGCAAAAATGCTACAGAAAATTTTGTTCGAGATTCTAACGATTCTGGAAACTCGCAGTCTTCCTTATGCAATTTCAAATGCTTACAATGACAATATTTGAAACGATAATATGACCGTATTTGAGAACTACTGTATCAAGTTTTTCAATGATGCGTTCCCTAATTTGACTATTTAATATCAGTAAGTGATACTTGTGTGACATCTAGCAATTACTCAGTGTAATATAATGCTTTCATGATGATATTTCCCATATATGCATTCGATTTACAATGTGTCATTACATCAACAGATAATGAAATAAAAGCTGCGTCAATTTAATGAAAGCGACTGCATGATTTCTTTTGACATCCGATATGTAAATTCCATTTAAATTCTTCGTAAGTGAATAGTATATCTCTCCGAGCTTCAGTTTAATAATCATTGGTTTATAGTGTGAATCTATTTGCTAAAGTTCTAATACAAATATCCATGATATATTTCCGTATTAATCTACATGCAAATCAATAAGATCTGACACAGCGTTGGATGTTTCCAAATAAATAGTTTCGAATTAAGATATTCAGGAAATGAACGTGCATGAAGCTTGCTCTGGTGTATGATTCGGAATACTTTGTCATATTTAATATTGATATGTATTAAATCTTCCATATTCTTACCATGGTAAACAGTAATATATATATATACTCCATTATCCATCAATCCACTAATAATGATTCAACCTTGTCATTTTACATGAAGGGGTATATAAGATGAATGTTGAATTTTCTGAGTGAGCAAGAATGGTAATCAAATTCGCAATAACATAAGAGACCTAACCTTTCTCTCTAGTACGAATATATAGTAGTATATAACGTCCTCATGTGTATTTACGTATATTTCCTAGGTGGAATTTTTATATTAAAGACCTGACAGACGAATATCTCTCAAACTCCATATTTGTTTTCCGTTAAAATATAATCTAATTGCAAGTGTGTTTGTAGACCATTCAAAACGGTGAGATTTTGTGTGGGTGCATCGATTAATGCATATGCTCGATCAGACTTCATCAATATATATATAAAAGAAACAAATGGGGAAAAACAGGAAGGAAACCGAATACATCTTGCTCATGGACAATAAAAGGAAACTGCTACTCACAACAATAAATACAGTATCAACAATAACAAAAGCGAAAAACAAAGGCGATAATCATGTTCTAATTCTCCACATTAAATAGTGTAACGAAAATTATACTTGTCTTGCTTCGGATTGTATTCTATGTAACACCAAACTTTAGTCGCGTCCCCTAGGAAATCCTCAATTTTTCCATCCATTATTAGCCGTTTAAAAATACATTAAATTTATTTTATCATCTGTTCTAGTATTGTTACTTCTATATATTCACAAATACCTTCAATAAATCTATATTTTGCAAGGAAGTTTTATTTACATTATATTTCACATTTATAGCAAGCATATATATTTTTGTAGGATCACACTTATTTGACAGTGAACATACATTTCTTTTAAGCACAGAAAAATGAATTGACTTTTGAATGTTACAGAAGTCGTCAATCTTAAATAATAAAACAAACATTACAATCCGTATATATCTGTGCATTCCAGCACCAGAGTGCCGAACAAAAAGCGGTTGTTCTCTTGGCGAAAAGGGAAGCAGTCTACTTCGCAAGTAGTGAATTATATTACGATCGACTTTCTGTCAATGTCACACAATATATCCTACGAAATAAAACACTATCCTTTCTCGCGTTGAAAGTGACAGTATTGATAGGTTTTTCAAAATTTTCCGTAAGCTACAAACTAACCTGTATAAGATCCAATGCAATATAAATTGTACCGTATTCAGCATGGTGTTCCCTTGCAAGTTAAATGGCTTTCTTTATTTTCTGAAGTCGATACATGTATTATACATACACACACACCTACACACACACGCAGACACACACACAAGCACACATGTATATGCGTATGTATATATATGTATGCATGTATGTATATGTATGTACATGTACCTTTATATATAAACATATATTTATGTGTGTGTGCGTTTGAGTGTGTGTGTGTTTGAGTGTGTGTGTTTGAGTGTGTGTAAATATCCGGAGCTCATAAGTACTTACAAAGAAGCGGCTCACACATATCTACGTCCAATTGTACTTCGCAAATACATCTGCAAACGGAACCACACCACTACGTTTATTGTAAATGTAAAGAACGAAAAAGAAGAAGGAAGAATGATATATTTTCACATATATTGTATTCGTTTTACGTTCAAGAGAAGGAGGGTAAAAGCTCTTAGCGTTTCAAATATGTGTACCCTACTCTATCAAAAGTAAATGATGTTACGGGTGGAAGAATCGGTCAACAATGAATGAAAATAGATGAGGGTGTAGAAAACAAATGGGAATTCCCTTTTTGAAGGTGAAATTTAAGGATACGGTAATAGTCAATGACTGTGTGTGCAAGTTTTGAAATGTATTCATATCTTAAGATGATCGCAAGAGACATTGCTGTTTGTAAGCCTGAGCCAGTTGTGTTTTGCCGTGTGTGTATGTTATATATATGTATGTGTATGTATGTCCGTATGTCTGTGTTTGTGTGCATGCGTGTGTGTGCGTGTTTGTATGTGCCTGTGTATGCATCTGTCTGTGTGCACGTACGTACGTAAAGGTTTGCAAGTGAAGATGAATATTGACTTGAGATAGTGAGATATGAGGTTTTAGTGGGCGTTTGAATTTGTATCTTGTGTGTGTGTGTGTGTGAGTGTATGAATATATATATTAATATATATATATATGTCAGAAGTATACAGATTTCCTTTTAACTCCAATTTTTCTTTATCTCTCGCACTCACTCTCTCTCTCTCTCTCTCTCTCTGTATATATATATATATATATATATATATATATATATATATATATATATATATATATATATATATATATATATATATATATATATATATATATATATATATATATATATATATATATATATATATATATATATATATATATATATATATATATATATATATATATATATGTATATATATATATATATATATATATATATATATATATATATACATATATATATATATATACATATATATATATATATATATATATATATATATATATATATATATATATATATATATATATATATATGTGAGTGTGTGTTTTTGTGTGTATATACATATTTAGTACGCATACACTTTTAGAATCAGTGTAAAATGTCAAAAGCGCATTTATAATAAACTCGAGGTGATGAGAGCACTTGCGACATTATAAAACTTAACTGGCACTGACTGAGTTTGTATGCATAATAAGTATGTTCTGATACTGCATCCCCTTTTAGAAACTGCTTATTTTGTCTATGTTTGGGATTTAATAGGAATGAAATATCGATAAGTCAAATCCAACTATTTTAAGTTCACAGAGAGCTACAATGGAGTAGAAAAATTGTTTTGTCTGCACAGTAATATGGTAGTGAATACAATAATCGTTGTGGAAAATTTGCAATTAGAAACTCTTATCAAATTAACGTTCAATTTGTTATGATGTATATTGGCAAACTCAACATGAATATCTTTAGCCAATACTTAATGGCAAGAAGGCGGAGTGCTGGTCGAATTGTTACCTCACCTGACGCAATGCGTGTGCCTGTCATCCTTTCGGGGTTCGACAAAATAAGAACCAGGTGAGCACTGGGGTCTATGTAATGGTCATATCCCATCCCTCGAAACTGCTGGTCTTGTGCTAACATTTAAAACCAATATTTAATGACAGGTTGAAAGAAAGATTTAATTTTAAAATAATCTTCACGAAAAAGGATGTGGAGAAAAAGAGGTGAAAATAAATTCGCTGTATGGAATATGAATAGGATCCATTGAAACTGTCGTTTAAAAGAATATTATAGCAACATTGAAACAGCTGTTGCTTAGAAACTGGCTAAGGCTGAATAAAAATGCTAAATAGAACTCAGAGGAAAAGCGCCGTAATTTTGAGCTATGATGATTTCTTTACACATAAAATATAACTGAGGACTACGCATAAAATATTTCGAACTTAATCCTCCTTGGTAAAGCATCATGACAAATAAGCAATGCCTTAAAGCTGTGCTGAGTATGTACAATTTTGTCTCTGGAACTCCTGCCTGAGTGAAACGTGTGTTGTGCTCACGCACGTCTCTGTATGTGTACTCCGAGACACGGAGAAGAAGGGAGACACAGATCGATTGGGAGATGGAAGGACATACTTATGCTAAGGTGACCTACATTTTAGAGTGTGTTATTCATTTGAACTATAAGTGTATATATGTGTTTCTGATTGTGTGTCTTTGTATGCGTGTGCTTGCAAGTGTGAGAGCGTCTCTGCGTACGTGTGTGTGTGTGTCATACTTTCTGATAGCATACATACGTATCACTAATTCCAATTCGAGCATATTAATTCTTACAACTCTTTTTTTGCTTTCCTTCTCTTATTTTATATTAAATAAGTGTCATTTTCAAAATGCAAAGACAGAGATTACAGATTTCTAAGATATATATATATGTGTGTGGGTGTGTGTGTGGGCATGTGCGTGTGTGTGTGTGTGTGTTTGTGTTTATGTGTGTGTGTATATGTATATACATATATATATGTGTGTGTGTCTGTATTTGTATATATATATATATATATATATATATATATATATATATAATCCGCCTAAGAGCTGACATAATCTTTCCGAATGAATGAGAAATCCTGCTAAGAACCCTAAGAGGATTTGTGAATGCACTTTTATATATTTCTTTATTGTTTACCTTTGGTTTTAACAATTTAAAGATCGACTGATATCAGTCTTACTAGAATCTTATCCCGGTGTTTACTTCTTTCTGTTTACCTAAGTCGTCCTGTTCTTTACAGAACACAGACTTTTGAAAACTGTGATTTGTCGCAACTGATTTAATACTTCTGATGGAAATTTAATCTTATTTTATTCATAGGTATTAATAATTGAATTACGTTCTTTGTTTCATTCCTGCCTGGCTGCCACTGTTTTCCTTGCAGTTCGAATCATTTATTGTAATCGTGTGCAAACAATAGCCTATATTACATGTAACTGTATTTGTCGTTCATGTTATATCACATGTACTAGATTCATATACTTTGTTTTATTTTCCTACATAATGACGACGGATATAAGAGTTGAATATGATAAAGGTGAGTATTTGAAGGAGAAAGATAACAGCGCTAGGAAGATAAATGTCTTGAGCCATCTGAGGGCGAGCATCACACTGGTAGAATTTATGAGAAAGTTTATGCATTGCTGCCAATTCAGAGAAATATATAAAAACTAAGAAAATACGAAGCTGTGTCATTATGAATACAATAAACTTCGGTACATTTTTATTATAATTTATATTCATGCTTCTCGTTAATGCACCTGATACATTTCTGATTTGAATATACATTTATTATAACTAATGACCGAAATTATATTAAATTAAATAAATAATTCTGTATTTATCGCCATCTCAGCTACGAATTATATGGAGCTATCAACGGAAGTGTTAATTAATGTTAGTTTTTCAGTCAATTATATTTTCTACATCCTAAATAAGGAAATCACAATATAAAATGAAATAATTCCTGTATTTCGGTGAATGACTGTAAATACGAAACATAATAGCTATTTTACAATGAGACTAATATATATTTTCAATCACACCACACTACTAATCACGTCTTCCTATTATACTCTATGTTTTCATTTGGTGTTCTGAAACCATAGTAGCTGAGCAAGTACAGAATCACGTGACTATGAATATAATTATTTTAACGTAAGTAGTCCAGGTAATCAACCCGTGATTCAGAATCATTGCAAGCTAGTAATCCACGTGTTGACACTCGTATTTTTTTGTGCATTAGGTAAGCTTGAAAAGTGTATATTATTTTTTCTATTTGACTGAATCATTTTGTAAATTTCAAGTGTAACATTCTCACTGAGCTTGCTTCCTGTGATACTTTTCGCCGTCTACAACTGCTACAGTATATTGAAATAGTAGCACTGCAGACTTATATATATTTTCCCTCTTCTAAGAAATCAATTAAACTCGATTGTTTTATACACCGACTGGATTTTGGTTTTTAAAGTTTTTGTTTGTGTGGAGAAATTGTGCGTGCCCATAGAAATTACAATCTCTCAGAGACTGGAGGAATGAATATCACGGTGACAGTATCAGCATCGGTATAGAGACGGGGCTATTGGAATGTATAAAGCATCGGAAAATAGGCAAGAGAAGGCAAAATGCGTCACTCGGCAATATCTATGCAGAGCTAAGTCAATAGCAGAAGGCAATTCATGGAAGAGATGCCCCTGTAATCTTTTGAAACCTGTGATTTGTCGCAACTGAGATATATATGAGTATATATATATGTAGAGGAAAAGATGTATATATATATATATATATATATATATATATATATATATATATGTGTGTGTGTGCGTGTGTGTGTGTGTGTGTGTGTGTGTGTGTGTGTGTGTGTGTGTGTGTGTGTAGAGGAAGGGAAAAGGGACAGTTCATAATGTGCTCGTGAAATGTGTCTGTACATACGTGGATTTTAGCTGTATTAGACCCCAACAGCCCTTACCGATTGCAAATTTGGTCCTGTAATATCTATTTCTATAGTTTACGGAATAGCATTTGATCACGTATTTCCTTATCAGAGTTCACAGTAATGTATTATGAGCAGAGAAAGGCGATTTCCTACATATATCTTAACTTGAGAGTAAGTTTCATTCTTATATATTACATAGCTATATTTCGGCAATAATATAGATTCATCGCACCGGGATTAACCCTATTAGCAATCCCATAAATAAGAAACTACATATATTGATCGTTTCAGTCGCTTTGTAAATTAAATTTTCGACGTGGAAGTCCGCGGTAATGAACCACAAATTTAATTGCTCATTTATGTTAGCCATTAGTATTTGTGAGCTGTTATGTTAATATGGATTTTTCTTTAATCAGCTTCTGACAAATTCTAATGTCTCATTTGTTGGAGATATTGTAAATTGACTCAGCATATTAAAGCCGATCCATCTACTTGAAAGGGATACGTTATCTAAGGTTGTTTTCCGGAATGTATCACATTTTCAATTAGAAAAAAAAACTTCTGTCGAATACGAAAGTAATTATGTTAATCAGGACACCCGTTCTGAGACATTAATGGTTGCTTCGTTTTAGAATGACACACTTTCAAGAGAATATAATATGTTATTGTACGTATGAGTGTCTGTATCCACAACAATACGTTTCCATTCTTTTGTGACTCCGACATGGCGATGCATTTTCAAGATTTACATAACTTCTCTTACATACGCTCATGAACCAGATAAGCATTTTAGTATATCACTGCATTTTACCTTCTCTATGTTCAGATGAGCTTTCTACTCACCTGATGAAGTATTATGATGATGTTAAACCTTTTTATGGAATATTTGATAAACATTCATCTTCGAAAGTATTGCATTCGGGAACGTTTCCGGAAGAAAAAAAGCATCTCTAGTCTTATTTATGTAATTCATTCTAATTAATATTTGAGTTATTTTAATTTACAATCAGTCTTGGGAAATCTGAAAAGAAATACGATTGATTTTGTTTCCTGTAGTATAGAGTGTCTATTTGAAAAATAAGAGAAAGGTAAAAAAAATATTGATTGTGAAGAACTCTTGCAGTTTTACGCCTCATATTTTCAGCTTTCGGTAACTGGCTAAAGAAAACTCAATAAATGATTTTACTGATATTTTTCGTTTCTTATAAAATGATATTTATATTTTTTAAAGAAACAAAAGATTCTGTTCATTGTCGTGAAGTTTGAAGTGAACTGCAAAAACTGGTAACTTGATATGTACAGTTAGAATTGACGGGTTATTGTAGCTACTTTTCCTGAATTTGGCAGATCTCTTAGTGTTTAAATGCGATTTTATAAGGTGTGTTGATCAATGTGTATTTTGAAATATATGCGGACGACCATATCTTAGAATACCTTGATATCGGCCTGCTGGTATTGCAATTGATTCGGCCGTAAAATTTGAATGCCGCAAAAGAAGTATAGAAAAAAATAACATTTAATGTTTCCGCCAGTTTACTCCAGAATAGTTCTACTAGAATACTACCACATTTTGCAAGCTTCGGTTCCATACATAAGTTTCAATAAATGTCTCTATATATATGAAATGAATTGTTGTTAGTACGTTTAAATTTTCAGGATTAATATTAAATAATAATAATAAAAAACCCTTCGATTCACAAAATTCTAATGGGATGCGGATTAAATATTCCGCAATATAGTGTATCCTTTACAATTTTTATGGTTCGGTTTTTACGACATTATTTCACTGCAGATTATAACAAAAAAAAATGGAATAACGATGTCAAATTCAAAACGAGTAACGGAATATTATATTACAGGCATAAGCAATGCTTTAATTTTCCCTCAGTAATAAATATTCTGACATCGAGGTAGAGGTATCATTGTAGCATTTATTCCCACTTCAATATTTTGGTGATAAACCAGTTTTACCAGGACATTAAATATAATTTAAAATACAATATCTATAATTCAGATAGATGAACATCAAATTTAAATGCTAATTTTGCATATCTGTATGTATTTATTGATCGAAATCTATTGTAATTTAAAGCTCTATTCTCAAAGTAAATGCCATCGTTCAGTATATCGATGCATTGCAGAATAATTCTTGAAAAATGTCCCTGAATATTCAATGAAATTCGTACATCAAACACACCTTTTTCTTTTGAATCAGGATATCAGGATCTGCCTTTGTCAACAGAAATGCTTTATAGCTTCCTCAATTTTAAACATGTTGTTTAATATATAACGCTGCACTTTTCTATTGCCTACTATTTCAATATTCCTCTTATTACGCATATCAGAGAAAGAGAGAGAGAGGAAGAGAGATGATAAAGTAAACTAATCCGTAGTTTAAACATCAAATACTAGCAGTAAGTATTTAGTTACGATCAGGCACATTAAAATAAAAAATAAAGATCAATCACACCATCAAATTGGAATGTGACGTTTAATGTAATATAAATATAGAATGAATAGGATCTACGTTTCCCATCAACTATTTTATTGAGCCTCGAATGCATATTTCAACGCATCTGCATGACTGCTTTTTTTTTATTACAGGAAAATGTGGTAATTATTATTGCACACATTCAGTATTTCCTATGTGGATATAAATTAATTCTAGTGAAATATTTTTCAATTAACTTAACAATAATTATATTAATATTAATTTTTGGAATATAGATTGATATATTTTGCCAACAATGCTCGGATATTTTCCATGAAATAAATAATTTCATGCTTGTATGGGGAATAACATGGATGCATAGAGCACCTTAAATGATGTGACTAGCAAGAGACAAGCTTTCCTCGTAATGATAAGTAATAGTTCTTTTTCTAAAATATTGTTGCTTGCTACCGACTCACGAACTCTGCTACGGCTAGATGAATCCAACTAGAAAAAGATATTTTACAGTAGCTTTGCCATATACGTACATACATATATATATACATACATACATACATACATACATACATTTGCGTGTCTGTTTTTATCCCCCCGCCATCACTTGACAACAGACGCTGGTGTGTTTATGTTCTCGTAACTTAGTGGTTCGGAAAAAAGCGAGCGACAAAATAAGTACTTGTTCTACAATGAATACGTCCTGGTGTCGTTTTGTTCCAGTAAAGGCGTTGCCACAGCATGGATGTAGTCAAATAACTGAAACAATTAAAAGAAAAAGAATTAAAAAATATATACATGTCTGTGTGTGTGTGTGTCTTTGAGTGCGTGTGTATATATGTAAATATATATACATACTTATATGTATATATCTACACACACACCCACACACGTACATATATATATATATATATATATATATATATATATATATATATATATATAGCGATATGAATGAGTATTATGTTAACATATTTCCAGAAATATGATCTTAATTTATTTTGGCCCTCCAATTTACGCACATGAGTGTCAACCGTCATTTGCATCAGCCCCATTTTCCATATTTTATTACTATAATCATTTTACGAGTATCTTCTGTCATCTGAATTCCAATCACGTCGAGTTTGACATTACCTTTATCGCTTTTGTTTTGGATAAAATGAAGTAGAATTAATACAAAAGCTGAAATGTTAAACTAGCTGATTCCCTTAAAGTGACAGGCATAACATATACATAAGAAAGTACTATACATATTCTTTTTCATACTAGAGTAATGGAGAGGCAAAATCTTTATACTCTCGGACTTCTCGGAATTTGATCAGGATACATGACCTTCTGAGTTCAAGTCTGCGAAAGGTCACGTTAAAAAAAATATTGATTGTGAAGAACTATTGCAGTTTTACGCCTCATATTTTCAGCTTTCGGTAACTGGCTAAAGAAAACTCAATAAATGATTTTACTGATATTTTTCGTTTCTTATAAAATGATATTTATATTTTTTAAAGAAACAAAAGATTCTGTTCATTGTCGTGAAGTTTGAAGTGAACTGCAAAAACTGGTAACTTGATATGAACAGTTAGAATTGACGGGTTATTGTAGCTACTTTTCCTGAATTTGGCAGATCTCTTAGTGTTTAAATGCGATTTTATAAGGTGTGTTGATCAATGTGTATTTTGAAATATATGCGGACGACCATATCTTAGAATACCTTGATATCGGCCTGCTGGTATTGCAATTGGTTCGGCCGTAAAATTTGAATGCCGCAAAAGAAGTATAGAAAAAAATAACATTTAATGTTTCCGCCAGTTTACTCCAGAATAGTTCTACTAGAATACTACCACATTTTGCAAGCTTCGGTTCCATACATAAGTTTCAATAAATGTCTCTATATATATGAAATGAATTGTTGTTAGTACGTTTAAATTTTCAGGATTAATATTAAATAATAATAATAAAAAACCCTTCGATTCACAAAATTCTAATTTTGTTCCAGTAAAGGCGTTGCCACAGCATGGATGTAGTCAAATACCTGAAACAATTAAAAGAAAAAGAATTAAAAAATATATACATGTCTGTGCGTGTGTGTGTCTTTGAGTGCGTGTGTATATATGTAAATATATATACATACTTATATGTATATATCTACACACACACACACACACACACACACACATACATATATATATATATATATATATATATATATATATATATATATATATATATATATATATATATATATAGCGATATGAATGAGTATTATGTTAACATATTTCCAGAAATATGATCTTAATTTATTTTGGCCCTCCAATTTACGCACATGAGTGTCAACCGTCATTTGCATCATCCCCATTTTCCATATTTTATTACTATAATCATTTTACGAGTATCTTCTGTCATCTGAATTCTAATCACGTCGAGTTTGACATTACCTTTATCGCTTTTGTTTTGGATAAAATGAAGTAGAATTAATACAAAAGCTGAAATGTTAAACTAGCTGATTCCCTTAAAGTGACAGGCATAACATATACATAAGAAAGTACTATACATATTCTTTTTCATACTAGAGTAATGGAGAGGCAAAATCTTTATACTCTCGGACTTCTCGGAATTTGATCAGGATACATGACCTTCTGAGTTCAAGTCTGCGAAAGGTCACGTTTGTATCTCATCCTCCCAAATATCGATAAATTGCTGAATATGATAGTTACCAGATTTTATAAAAAATTGATTTGTTCGAGGGTAATTGCTACACTCATTTTAAGTTATTTATTAATGCAAAGAAGGTTGATAGTATTGAGTACATCTTTTTTTTTCGTTACATAATATTAACTCTAGAATTGTGAAATTGAAAATGTTTTATATTCATAGTTTTAAAGAAAATATCGACAAATATAACTACGACATTAATTTCTCTCTACTGGGAGAAATATTATCATTAAAATTTTGAACACGACAAAGATAAAAATTAATATATTATAAACTACCAATACGGAAAAAAGTAAGAATTACATTTCATAAGTAGCAAAAAGCGAAACACTTCATCGAAAATAAAAGGTAATTATAATAAATGTAAATTTTAAAAAAACAATTCAAGTATTGAGTGACGACCATAAATGAAAATGTTTTCTGAAATGTGAAATTCTACACACACTATGGAATTATATGTGAGCATGCATATATACACTCTGACACATCTACACTCACTCACCTATGCGAAAACTCACAAATACACACACCAACGTATTTGGTATAGTGTTAGTTTCGCATATATTAGTTGTTTTTGTGAATAACACGTTAAACGAAATTATATGTTTTCAGTAATATAAATATTTCTTCCAATGAAAATTTTATGAATACGAAGAAAAAATGGAAGCAAAACGATATAACAGGAAATATTTCTCTGTTTTGTTTATATGTTCTTTCATATTTGCAATGTAAGCATCTGTTTTCATTCGTGTTCTTTTAAAATATTATTTTATACACGGAAATTTTTTTCTTGGTGATAAAATTCAAAGTACTATAATATCAATAATCATAATACGATGTATGTTGAAAATAGCAAGAAAAGGTTTCTACTGAAATTGACAAATCAACAGAGCTGTGATATTGAGACTATTGTTACTAAAGTCGGCGAGGTGGCTGAGTGGTTAGCACACTGGACAAAGTACTTAGCAACATTTCGTCCACTTTTATGATCCGTGTCATGTTACATTTCTGGGTCGATAAGCACTAGCATCGATGTCGTTGACATCGAAAATTTCACGCCATGTGAAAATCCTCTGCATGTCAAATGATACAATGGGGCAAGGAAAGTCCCAACATGCTAAATATTGGGTTAAGCGAAACAGAAAAGTAATAGACAAGGCACAAGAGCAAAGCCTTTCCACCAGAAATCACCAAAAGTGCATACTGATAAGAAAGTATTGATGTAGAAGGAACAATAAATCATATTGTTTCTGGCTGCTCACTTCCGGCCAAGTTCGAATATATTCCCAGACACCATAGTGTTGAGGCCTATATACACTGGAAGCTATGCCAACGTTATCGAATATCAACAGAAAGATGGTTTTGGCACACCCCGTAAAAGGTCACAGAAAATGAGAAAGCCACCATTTTCTGGGATATGCAAATACGCACAAATAGAGAAATTAAGTTAATCTCTCTCAATTTGGTGATCTCGGAAAATTATATCCGGCGTTTTAGGTCGGATATTGTTGTCATAGATCTCCAAGACAAAAATAATTTCTAATCGTTGTATCTATACCAACAGACGACAACGTTTCTCGAAAATAAACGTTTCTCAAAATACAAAAAGTCTTGAAATAGTGATACCTAGAATGTGGAGGCTGAAAAGGAAAACATTTCCTATTATAGCAGTTACATTAGGTATGATAAGAAATGCCAGACTAATTCATATCAAAACACATGGAGTTTCAAATATATATAGCATACAAAAAATAGCACTACAGGGCATCGCATAATCCTACGTAAAACAATTTTAATACAGAGAAAATAAGAGAGTCGCAACAAAACACAGCACATAACCAAGACACACAAAGCTGTGCTCAGTGGTTTTACGAAAACGCGTGATAAAAATAAATCAACTGAATGATAATAATAATGATAATGATGATGATGTTGATAATAATAATGATAATGATGATGATGATGATGATGATGATATACTACTACTACTGCTACTACTACTACTACTACTGCTACTACTACTACTACTACTACTGCTACTACTACTACTACTACTACTACTACTACTACTACTACTACTACTACTACTACTACTACTACTACTACTACTACTAATTGCAGCAGAAGACCAAAGTCTCTCCACCAGAAATTCCCGAAAACAATAATGAAACGAAACATAACTGTAGAATATGTAGACATGGACAAGAAACAATAAACCATCTTGTCTCTTGCTCCCCGGTCCTGGCTAAGAAGGAAGACATATTCACAGACACAACAGTGTTGTGACCTATATACACTGGAAGCTATGCAAACACTATGGAATAATATCAGAATAAATATGGTGTTGGCACTCGCCAGAAAGGTCACAGAATAGGAGAAAGCGACCATAATATAAGATATGCCAATACAGACAGATAGAGAAATTATGTCCAATAGGCCGGATAAAGATGTCAGAGATCATTTTTAAAAAAATGCTTTCAAATCCATCTATCAATACCAACATATGACAATGTTTCTCTGAAAGAAATGGAGAAAATATCAAAATACAAATGTGGAGTCTAAAAACAGAAACAATTCATATCATAATAGGTGTACTAGGTATGATAAAAACATATTCACACATGACAAAAACACCAGGAGTAACAAATATATGTAACATACAGAAAAAAGCACTACTAGGCACGGCACATATCCTGCGTAAATCATTTTAAATACAGTGACGATAAGAACATCACAACAATCCACAGCATATACACAAGACACACAGAGCTGCTCTCGGTAGTGCAGTGAGAGCACGTGATAAATATATGACTGCTAAATAATAATAATCATTATAATAATAATAATAATCATTATAATAATAATAATAATAATAATAATAATAATAATAATAATAATAATAATAATAATAATAATAATGATAATAATAATAATAATAATAATTATTATTATTATTATTATTATTATTATTATTATTATTATTATTATTATTATTATTATTTATCATTTTCGTTGTCAGGGATTCATTGTGCTCGTTGTAAAGGATGTTACTATTATCTTATACATCGATCTTGTTTTCATAATAACAATCTAATAATCACGAAGTATTTCTCTTAACCTTCTTGTTATCTTGTTTATTTGTGTCTATAAGTGAGGATCAATTAATAATATAACAATGTTAATGTGATGCTTAGTCAGGAAATAATTTCCCGAAGGTACGATAGACAATGGGTTGTAAATATCAGCTCCTATCCTCTGATTTACAAATTCAATATCTATTTTGGTGTATTTCGTTGCCTGCACTCCTTTAACTGTCTGATATAAAAATGCTTGCATTATTTGAATTTTATCAAATATTTTGTCTTACTTACAGACAGGCCTTGCCTCATTTATACGCTCTTATTCGATTTTGTATGGTTTTATTGAATTAAATATTATCATTCATTTTATGCTTTTGCAATATTTGATTTGATTATTCCTTGATATATTTATCATTCTATGCAGAAAAAACATCAACATGTACGGAGATAAATGTTTTTAACCCAAAGTGTCTTTGTTTGTTTATATTCAGATACATGTTCTATTTACTATACCAGATAAATAGGTGTAATATATTTCTAATATAGGCTATCCAATTCATCTGTTTGTAGTAGTCTATTTTATTATATTCATAATGTGTTTACGAGATTTAGAATAAAATGAGCAAATTTATATGTTTTGGAAACACAGCTGTTGATATATCTAAGAGT
>NC_142935.1:11911273-11921273 GCF_046866305.1 Octopus bimaculoides | reverse complement strand
ATGGGCTTCTAGTCTGATGCATTTACTTTTATATATTATCATGTCGTATTTTAACTCTAAGGTGTTCAGTTACAGATGTCAACCAAATATATATATGCTTCACATTTGCAACTCTAACGTTGGCAGCAATTTCTACGGATGCATTTATGCCTTAAATAATAAGATGCATCACCCGAAAGAAACGATTTAAAGATTGTGTCACTGTTCTTAAAAGCTCTCACGGTACACATTGCCGTAGCCTATACACAAAGGTGCCTGAGAATTACACACACATGCACACACACAGACACATAGACACATATACACAGACACGCACACACACACACACACACACAGACCGCACACTACATACATACATACTACACACACAAACTACACACTGAGCCATACTATACCCTCCCACACACGTATGTATGTGGGTGTTTGTATACCGATTTTAGAGTATTTTACGTTAATATTGAACTGAAATCATCTGGTAAGACCAAAATGTTTATGTTCTTCAGAAGGTCAGAATGAAGAAATCCTATATACTGTTCCTCAAGTTTTTCTAAAGCGTTTGATGCTTCTATGTCACGAAAAATATTTGTCATTCAATCGATATGTCGCCTTCTCAAAGGAAGAACATTTCTTTTAACGCCTAGCTTTTATTATTGATCTTAATTTTCTGATGTTACGTCTCCACACTAGTGAACATGCGATCTGATAAACTTTTTCTTTACTTACGCTGCTTCATTTCATTATTGCTGAGTACATAACATGTCTTTTGGCTGTATTTAAATGTCTTTCATTCTCTTATATCCCAATTCTTGTACTCTTTACATTGTGGGTTGTCATTAATGAAGTGTTACTGACCCTCACTTTTCTACATCTTAAATATGTAGTTGATATTTGTCTTTTGTATAGCTTCTGTCATTTTTCGCACCTTTCAGTGCCTGGAATGTAATTTCAATTTAGTAGTAAGTATTCTGCAGAAAAACTCTATCATAAATTAATGATTAGGTAACATCAGTGAAATAACGATACTGTTTCTACTGGTTCTATCTCTAGAAATTCATTTGTAAAACACTTGACAAGTATATTTCATAGTGGAATTAAGCCTGAGTGTTCTGTTCTTAACTATGCGTCATGTTGCACGCACGGCTTGCGCAGTTGTATATATTAGACATTTGGGGCAAGCTATTATTTGGTTATAACAAAGTTGATAATGTACAGATCTAATGGAGCAACGATATTATATCACTTTTCTTACACGTTCAGCCATGCTTCATCGATTGACAGCACACATTGCTTTATTGTATGGACATGAGAATTTTAAGGAAACTTTTTCTTGAAGCAAACCTGAGATAAAAGTGCATAAATGAAGTGAGGTGCAACTAAACCTACCACAATGAGATATTTCGATGTATCAAAAAGCCATTAAACAATTCACCGAGAAGTGAGCAGTTCCGTTAGTGAAAGACCGGTTCGGTTGCTAGTAACGGTCGTAGAATTACTAAGGCAACGAGCTGGCCGAAACGTTAGCACGCCGGGCGAAAATGCTGAGCAGTATTTCGTCTGCCGTTACGTTCTGATTTCAAATTCCCCCGAGGTCAACTTTGCCTGTCATCACTTCGGGGTCGATAAATTAAGTACCAGTTACGCACTGGGGTCGATGTAATCGACTTAACCCCTTTGTCTGTCCTTGTTTGTTCCTTCTATGCTTAGCTCCTTGTGAGCAATACAGAAATAAGAATTACTAATATCTAGCGCAAAGATATATTTTTCTTCTGGACATGATATCTAAATTAACGACATTAGTGGTTTGGCTTTCAATAATTTCTGACTTCTGAAGGTGACGGATTCAATGTGCTAGGGAAGTTTTTTTATCTCCATCATCTTTGAGATTCTTTTAGCCAGTAACTGAAATGTTCTAACAATTAGATTATGCTATTTCAAAGAGAATGAGAGAGTTTGCCGATCAAAGGGGTTGGGTCTGGATTCATTATTTGAATGTATTAGATGCCTTATTCTTAAAACTTATAGGAACAACGGTAGTGAAAGACTTTAGGGGATGACAAAATACTGTACATCCAAGTTAATGAAATTAAACTACGAACGTTTTATGTCTCAGACGCAAAATATTAACAGCTTTATTATCACTATTAATTGCAGTTTTAAAATAGTTTCACCGTCTGTGCAGTTTCTCGAAAATTTATAAGAGTTCCCTGTTATAATTCTTTGGGTGGAAGAAAACTTTCGTTACCAACCATCTTTAAATATCATACGCAGCATAGTATTTGTAACCGATTCACAAATATGATATTTCTGTAAAATGATTAAAATGGTATTGATATATGTTCTTCATTTCATCAGATAATCAAAGATAATACAATAAAGATTCGTGGATAGTCACTAAAAATATTACTTGCTGTATTCTCTCACGTAAGTTTATATCTATTTATTCTAATTCAACGAATAGTGATTTTGCCTTCCGTCTTTCTGAAATCACTCATACGTACGTACATACATACACACATACATACATACATGCATACATACACACACATATGTTCGTATGTATATGCGCGTGTTTATTACGTGCGTGCGTGTATGTGTTTGTATGTATGTATACACACACACACATACACACACACACACATATATATATATATATGTATATATATATATATATATATATATATATATATATATATATATATATATATATATATATATATATATATATATATATATATATATATATATATATACATACAAAGGGGCGAGAGAGAAGAGAGAGGATACAAAGACAAAATGAAAGAGAGGCATATTGAAATATATGTTTGAACGCCTGTTTGCATTCCATCAGATTCTGAGAAATCGGGTCTATAATAAATGGAGGTAAATGAAATGCAATCGTAGGAATTGGATCCTTTGAAAACTTTGTATGTATTACAAAATATTTCAGATAATGACCTGAATGAATTGTGATTCTGACAGAAATATACTTTAATCGGAGTCCGGGGGAGATTAATATGTATTTCCAGAAACTTAAGCCAGATTTTCCTTTTCATTCGTTTCCACTTACTAATCAGCACTATTCAATACTTCATATACAATATTGACTTGCTTACATTGATGAGGGAATTGTCACTTGACAATATTGCTCTTAAGCACTAAACAATATATTCATTTTTACAGTTCTGAATAGATGTTAAGTAGATTAGCCGAACGCATTCTGTACATACTACAGAGAAATATATAGAGATTAAATATGGAATACATAAAATAAATCCAATAAGATTCGATCTAAAATATGAAATAAATAACTTAACATTTCTGTTTTCTTTTAAATGTTCAGCAATATTTGAAGATAGCTGTTCGCATTATAGCAATAGCTGTTATATTATCGTAAAGAACCACCGTAATTTCGGAATATATTTATTAGAATTGACCTAGGTGTCGAAATACCTGAGTCATTTGAATATTTTACGTTGCAAAGTAATTTAGGCGCCGGGATTTAATTGGATTTCATATTTTCAGAGCCAACTGACGAATTACAGCAGAGTAGATGACAGCTGGAATGTTTTAGCATTAGGCAGGATAACTTGAGCTTAGTTTGTAGCTTTCTACAATCTGGTATCAAATCTTAACGCGCGTTAATTTTGTGGCAAATTATAACAGTAGATCGGTTTAAAATTACTACGTGACGCTTCGCTGCAATGAGTATGAAATTGCCCACACTGAGGCCAGGATATAGATAGAGTATCTATTGTAGAATATAGTGTCGCACTTCTTTTCTCAGAATTCTAATGTAAACGAACCCGTACATTGATTATTTTCTTAGTTTCAGGTGACGAAATATTCTAATTTAATGAATTGGATTCTTATTCATACATTTTTTTTCAAAGAATATGGCCAGAATATCAGAATAAAAAATGCGTCCAAATCAAATTCAACAACCCTTTTTAAAAATGTATTTCTTTTCTCTGTGATCAGTACACTGCGATGTCCAATAGATGTGAGTGAACATACAACAAATTCGTCTCCTATGTATAAAAATGTGGTATAGCACAAAAGTGTGTAAATTCATTCATGGTGCTCAAGCTTAGTCAACCACACGCGCTATTTAATAATGAGTTTCTTTTAATTCTGTTTTTTTAAAGAGGTCTGACGTCCTGATGTAGAAAATGACATTTTGATGTTTTATGTCCCTCCAGTTAGATGTAAAAGAGTAGTTTTTCCTGCACGGATGTTGATTCATTGGTATGGCTACCAGACATTATTGCTCGCATAAATTCTATTAGCAAAATAATAAAGAACACACACGCACTCTCACTCTCTCGTTCTCTTACTCACACACACAGAGTGGAATATATATATATATATATATACACGCACACAATAGCACTATAGGGTAAAGGAATGTACAGCAATATTAGTATGGCCGTTGTAATTATTAGTAACATTTAGTATTAGCCCTTTGTGTTATGTGATAATAATAATAAAGTCATATAAAAAATATTTTCATTGTTCCTAACTAAGGAATCAATACCTTGACATAAACTAATATCATTACAACATTTTAATACCCATGAATAAATAATTAATTTCTGTTCATGCCTCACGTTATTAGAATAAATAACTAAAAATAAGAACAGTGTTGTTTGCTTCAGAGCCATTAACGTATTAATGTTAAATGAAATACAATAGCTGATTATTTTATTTTCTCATTATTTATATCAATTCGATAGCGTCGTTATTGTCACTAAAGTAATTTTGCTGTAAAAAAAAATAAAACATCTCACTCTAAATGCTGTACATAGCCAATATTATAAGAAGAATTAATTTCATACACCATTCAATTCAATATGGTAATAGTAATATCCGTATAGACAAAATAATCTCCGCTGTGCTTTTGTTTCATTTTGCTGTTCATATCCTGTCATGCTCTGTCTGTTTATGCTTTTTACAAATGGAGAAGTGAACCAGCTGTTCCAATGCGTCTATCAACAAAGTGGTATACATTTTCGCAGCGTGTAACATCATATTATTTTATACTCCGCTTAAACGCCACTGAATCTGTTATATTTCATCATTTTTTTGGCTAAAACTGAAATAGAAGACACACAGTCAGAATGAAATCTTTGATTTCAATACTTGAAGTGTAATACCATTGTCGACATTAGTAGGGGTTTAATATTAACTTACATATGGGTCATTTCAACTGTAAATTCATAACTTAATAAATTAACAGCGGGAGAAATATTTGTCACTTGTATAATATCTATTTCCATATATCAAACGCGCACGTTTGTATTCTCTTATTGCAATCAATTTCCAAATTATGCTTTTTGATGTCTACTTTGCCTCCATTTTGCATCCATGTTTCTCGGTATGCTTCCCTTTAGAGGCTTGAAAATCAGAGATATTTACATATTTGAGATTCTGTATTCATTTAAATACTTATGGACACGGACACACACACACACACAAACACGCATGCACACATCCATACATTTATATATATATACATAGATATATACATATATGCATATATATATATATATGCAAATATATATATATACATATATATATATATATATATATATATATATATATATATATATATACATATATATATATATATATATATATATATATATATATATATATATATATATACACTCACGCTCACATATATGCATAAAGCATATATAAATGAGTTGCATATACGGTTACAATCAAGCATACATTGTTAATAACAAATATTCATTGGAATGCTGTGTTGATGATGAGAGCAATGTCTTTAGTTACACAAGACTGAGAATGTCGCTACATTTGTACATTTGAATCATAATAATTCGAATATCTTTCCAGCTCTAAATCAATATATATTATGAATACACGAGCATTTCATCTTCATCCCAGATGATTTGCCATCCAGTCGTGTATAATTTACCGATCGAATCTGTGGATTATCTCGAATCTTTTGGGAAATCACGCGTAAGACAACAGCATGGAAATTAGTGCTACCAACTTAATGTGACTATGTTCAATCACTTCAGCACAGATTCTTCTAATTCCGGACGAGAATCGATCAAGATATCAATGAGCAATCTATCAATAACAGCCATAATGAATAGAGTTAAACAAGAATTATTTCTCTGGCATTTGAAATTGGTACACATATATTTCCACTTTGGATGTATACAATGATAATTCAAATATTTCTCTTCTCAGGTGTGATAGAACGCAAGTAAAGTATTGTAGTTTCTTCATTTGTTCCATTATGTTTGGCATTGCAATGATTTTCGAAATGGCTATTCAGGAAAGACTTATTCTGTCGCAACTACAGGTACGAAGATCAACTTCGTATTGCAATGTTGTATCACAGCGCATTATAGCGTACATAACTAATGCGCACAAGAACAAGGCTGAAGTGATTATGCAATAGTATATATTCACACGTGGACGGGTACGTTGTTAGTTTTGGCTTTCTAATCACTCTTTGCAGTCGTTTATTTCCGGTTTGCATTGTACTCGGCTTGAAATAAATCTACCTTATCTATCGAACAAATATTCATATTAAACTGCTCATATATATATATATATATATATATATATATATATATATATATATACATACACACACACCCATGCACACACACACACACACACACACACACACACACACACACACACACACACACATATATATATATATATATATATATATATATATATGCATATATATACGTGAAGGCGTTTGGCTCAGTGTTTAAAACGTGGAGGTTTCGATCGCGATGTTGTGAGTTCGATTCCCGCTCCAGGTTTCGTGTTGTGTTCTTGAGCATGTCACTTTATTTCACATTGTTGCAGTTGATTCAGCTGTAGAAATGAGTTGTAACATGTCTGGTTCAAAGCTATACTGGCCTTTGCCTTTCCCTTTGCTAACATCGGTGCCGTGGATGACAATAAACACAGAGAAACATTGGAGTAAATAGGAAACGCAAAAAGATTTTAGAAGGTAAATAGTTTAATTACAATGATGCCCAGTTGTGCAAACAAATATTTCCCAAGCACATTCGAAGTACAGTAGTCATTCATTAAGAAGAATATTCCGTGTAAAACGAAGAAAAGAATGAGTAAACAACAAGGATTGCATAAAAACATTGTGGATTATTTTCATTTCCCTATTCCATTAAACAGGTGGCTTCAATATGCTAGCAATAAAATAGAAGGCAATTTCCAAAATATAAGCTCAGTGCTGGAAACTTAATTATAATATTATAGAAAATTGCTGCGTAGCGAAATACAAACAATATAATTACCGACCAGCACAGATCAAGCAATATATAGTTGAAAAACTGCATAATGATACAGCACGCCAGAAGTCATATTCAATTATTACCTTAAGTTTAGAAGTACAGATTATTCATCGTTATAGTACGCCGAATGCCGTTTTATATTTTAACAAAAAAATCATTAATCCTCACAGAAATCTCAATATCCACAAACAAAATTCTATTGGAAAAATTCATACTTTATAAATATCTTATTACGAATTTAAAAGTGCTAAAAAATAATAGAAATACATTTATCTTAGTTTTGGTATAATTGTTGATGTTATAAGAGAACAGCCGGTTATCATTTGGTATTTCCAATTACAATGTGCCTGGAACACGCGAAAGTAATATTTTGCCTATTACAATGCGTAAAACGATACAGAATATAAAGTATTCAACTATATAAAGACATTGGATATTTCCTCGGTTAGAAGAAAAAATACATTAGTTATATTTAATAATAACAACAAAATTTAATTAACGAGACTAACATAAATTTTTAATCCTCTTTTGGATGCTGTGGACTCTGTTCCGAAATATCTGGACAAAAGGTATCATCCCAATATACTGGAAGAACGTGGAAGGACGTTTTGTTACAAAAGAAGAAAATTTCCACAGCCATTAATCAGTTCAGGGCCATTTCCTTCCTGAGTGTTGAGGGAAAATCTTCTTTACCTTTCTTGTGAAAAAGATGACGTCATACATGACTGAGAATGGGAATATAAACACATCTATCCAGAAAAGTATGTTTCAGAGTTTCTCAGGATGTCTGGAACACAAATATTCGCAGCCAGCTGATGCAGGAGCCTTATTGAAGTAAAGGTGATCTGCAATATGAATGCATGCGGATCAATTGTTCATGCCCTCATAGAAGCAGCTCTTAACTACTATCATATTCCCCCGCACATTAAGAGAATAAACATGAGTTACTTTGGATGCATGCAGTGACGTTACGGAAAAGCCTGTTTTACAACTCGGCGTAGGAAAGGCGCAAGAAACATCATCACCTGGATAAGGCAACAGCAGCAATTAAGTTCGTGAAAGAGGGAGAGAGATGCCAGTAAGGTCAGCGAAACCAATACATAGCTTGCTGCATGGATTTGAAACATGCCATGTGAAAGTGGACTTAGGGGAGAGTTTCCCATTGCTGCTCATACAAACAGATGTTGTCTTGCGGTGTGAAAAGAAAAGTATCGGAATTGAATTCACATTCCCGTGGGAATAGGTGTATGATGAGGCCCGTGAACGGAAGCGTGCCAGATATGAGAGCATTCTGCATGATTGCAGGGTGACGGGATGGCAGGTATAGTTTTTCCCATTCCCTGCTCAGTCGGCATAGACGATGCTTACAACAATTGGGATGAGAGGTAAGGAACGAAGGGTGGCTGTGCGCAGGATGGGTGACGCAGCTGAAAGAGCCTTTTGTTGGTATTAGAACAAGAGAGAAGAGTTAAGCTGGAAGCCAGCAAGAAGTGAGGGGCAGTGCCTTGGCCACTTTTGCTGAGCCACCAACGCGGGCGTGTTACCGTTCAGGGTCGGAACACCTGTTGAACGTTGGATACCGTCTGATGACATCAAATCCTTCTGACCAAGGGACTATTCACTTGGGTGTATGATAGAAGCACCTCCTCATAGATGATATTAACACACATACAACCACACACACACACACATACATGAACGCACTCACGCACATACACACACACACATATATATATATATATATCTCACTCTTTCTGTCTGTGTATTTGTATACATATATAAATATGTATATGCTTATGTGTATATGTTTATATATGCCTCTCTCTCTATATATATATATAAATATATATGCACACACACACATATATATGTAGATAAATAAGCATGTGTTTATGGGTAGATACATATGTAAATCTATTTGTGCTTGCGTCGACATGCGTGTATTTTTAAGCAGGTTCACAAAACAATGTGCAATTTTGAATAATGGCTGACAATCCACTTTACTCATAAATGAACTGGATTAAATTACTATTATCACATCGTGCAAACTAACTAGTGTACATTTGTAAAAACAATAAATTCTGCTGTCATCGTAGATTTTTTTCGTATTTACATAATTGTGTACAAGTAAACACAGGGAACAAACTCAAAATACTGCATGCCAGCACACTCACAAGAAAACAGGAACAACATAAATCGTGTTTCCTCTTTCCAGTAGAATATATTTCCTGCGTGAGGAAATTTTATTTCTGTCAATTGTGTCGGCTATATAATCACACAGTTTGAATTATATTCTAATTCTTAATGAAACTAAAATGTATCCAATTTACGAGATCTGTTAAAAATGTTGGGGCTTGATGGTTGGTAATAGTTTGAAATGCTAAACTGCTTATGTGCTCTTCAACCGGCCGTAATTCCATTGTTTTCCCACTTATTTGTAATATTTTCCATTAATGAGTGCTTCTGCGTAAGAGCTGCTTCTTCGTGTTTGCAATATGTTTTTTTCCAAAAACGTTTCTACAAATCATTCTAAAATCATTCTAAATAAGTCCACAAACCTACACATGCATATATGCAAAGATGACAGAAAAATACGCTGGCTTAGAATTTTATTGCACGCTATTTATTGCTTAGTGATCGCATATTTTAATATCTTCAACAAATATGTTATAAAATAACCAACCTTCAAA
>NC_142935.1:11883773-11906273 GCF_046866305.1 Octopus bimaculoides | reverse complement strand
GAAATCATTTAAAAAGAAGATGACTACGGTTGAAATATTTCTTATTTGTGATGATCAATCTAAAATTTCAAACTGCAAACACACGTTATATTACATGTCCACCTATATCGTGAGGCCCTATTCCCATGACGATATCGATTGGCGATATATGTGAATAACATTTGGTATTCTACAAGTAACAGAAACTAATACACTGCTACTTTTCACTCGGACCATAAAACCATATTTACAAAACGTGTCTATTTAGTATCATAAACGTCGAAAAAGAAGATATTATCAGCAATTTTTATAATGTACTAGAATAGTCTGATATATTAAGGTCATTCATTTATATTTCTGAGGCAATACAGCCGAAATAACCTCGCAATTGTAGTGCACTCAATGAATAGAACAACTATATTATTTGACTTTTATGTTAATAATAAGTTAGAAGCAAGAGAAACAAATTCGTGTACATTCACTACTTTCATATGAAAACGCTTTCATTTTTTAGTAAATTAATCATGCTACATTCAATATACGCTAGGCATTTATATAGAAAAATGTTTTAAAATCAAAGGAATAATATATTACTATTATATATTTAGATTAAAAAATATTGCACCTAGCAACTAGATCAGTGTTCACTTCGTTGAAATCATGTACTCAGAACATTCTGTATGCGTGTATGCTACAAAGGGAAAAAAACAGTTTTATTTTTCATATTATATTACGATACATATCGAAATCGTTAACAGTTTTTAACACGTTATTCAATGCAATATATCGGTATATTCGCAAAAAAGATGTCATGAACAACCTTTCGAGATCACAGAATAGTAAAATGCATAATGAGATATACAAATGACATATTTCTAGAGTTAGTGAAATGCAAATAGATAATGCACTGGAAAATTAATTCAGATAAGAATGTAATAATACGACTCATTTTTGTTTTAAAGCTAGGTCTGAATAAAAGCATGATATGATTACGATTGTAACATGTTTTAGTAAATGCTAATAAGAAAGGACATAGATATAACATACTAAATCAGAGAGGTTTTAATAGGAATATATGAACATTTTAAGTAATATCCCTAAGCCCCGAAAAGCAATAGCATATAAACTTCCATGCCAAAACGTCTCATTTATCACCACCATGAGACTTGTTTATGGATTGTTGTAAGTAATAAGCATTATAAACGAAAGCACTAGGGATTATTTAGATATCTGTATAAAGGATATCAATGCTTGTTGCGTATTAACAACACTTCAGTTTATGCGAAAATTCAAGCGATTGAGTTTACGTATGAAAATGTATTCGACAACAGATATAACAAATCCGCACTCATGCATGCTGCAGAATATTAATTAGAGACAAAATGAAACACAGGGATTTCAAGAATGAGATTCTGTCAAACCCTCTCACAAACACTAGACCAAGAAAATGTTAACTGAGGAGCGCAAAGCAACATTATGAAACAATGTTATCAGTGATATAAAACACCGATGCAACAGGTGATGACGTCATTAAAGCTGACTTATGCGAAGACTGAATTTGATGTGGAAAACAGCTGAATGAAAGCTTAGAGTGTTACACGATGCCTAGCGTAAATTAGTTGAGTATAAGATGTATGAAAAAGCATGACATGAGACATTTAAGTGGCGTGCAATTCATAGTTTAAAATTCGTAACCAGAATAATAATAGTGACTCAGTAATGGTAGAAACATAGTCACGTTTACTAGGGTTGTTGGATATAACAGGCAACAGTTCAATTGTGAGCTTATGTTTGGAGGTACTTATAAGTAAATATATGATTATGCACTGACTTAGTGAATTAGTTTACATGGATGCAGTAAAATAAATATGTTAACAGTAACTATAGTAGCTATTAAAAAGATTACAAATTCTAAATATTTAGATGTACGCATTTCTGGTTCTGTTCAATATATATATATATATATATATTTGCACCACGTGGAAATATTCCACCAATATTATCCAAATGATATCGGTATTGTGTTTACAATTCACCTAAGACTAGGTCTCCGTGCAATGCGTCCCCTACAAAGGTCGAGATTACATCACATAAGAACATTGCGACACGATTTCTTCACTACAAATGATCTTGCACTTTTCAATGTTATCCAAAAAAAATGAAAATGGAAAATTCCGCAACTTTCAAACGGTACCTGGAGAAATTCCTCCAGTAAATACTGGATAAACCACCTACACCTGGATGCGTCTCAACTAACAACAGCTCTCTCCTTGAGTGGTCCATGGTATGCCGAAATAATTAACTAAATGACTTTTTCCAGGTGGTGCTGTTCAGTTAGCCATGGCCTCGGCCGATAATGGCCAAAATCAATTTAAGTTATCTAAGTTATATATACAGGAATACCTTGGCTTAAGGCATTTCGACTTAAGTTGTTCTCGAAGGCACGTTAGTTTTAAAATTAAAATTTGGGAAAATGAAAATTAGATAAGTCCTCTCTCTCTCTCTCTGTACACACACACACACACACATATATATATATATACATATATATATATATATATATATATATATATATATATATATATATATATATATATATATATATAGATAGATAGATAGATATAGATAGATAGATAGATAGATAGATAGATAGATAGACAGACACACACACACGTAAACACACGCACACACACACACACACATATATATATATATATATATATATATATATATATATATATATATGTATATATATATATATATATATATATATATATATATATATATATATATATATATATATATATATATATATATATATATTCGTATAGATATGTGTGTATGCCAATTATACGCATGCATACACACACACACTCACGCGCGCGCGTGCGTTTGTGTGTATGCATGTATAAATATAGGGTAGTTTTGGATATGGAAGTAAACGTACTTGACAAAATAATCCTTTAAGAATTTTTATGAAAATTGCAAAAATATATGAAAAGGAAAAAAACATCAAAAGAAATAACAGAAGAGCTTACATACGTATTTGCAAATGGTTTATATATGTAGGTCAAGTAATGACAACATGACATTGGTTTCAGTCGAAATCTAATTGAAACATTTCTTAAAAGAAAGTAAAATATGTTTTTGTTATTGCAGAAATTGCATTTTCCAGGAAATTAAAGAAGTACCACATTCTAAAAAATAAATACCGTCATACATAGAAGTTCAATGTAAAACCGAAATCTTAGAATGTTATTCTTGCTGCAACAGCTCTGTAAGCCGTTGCACTTCTCCATCGTTATCATCAATAATAATAATCGATGCAAGTGTGAATGTAGAACACCTTCAAAAATCATCATTGGAATTGCAAGAAATATTCGCAGGGTGCTTGAAGCATAACCAGTAAAGAAGTGTCACCTTAGGCTCCTTGCTGTAGACCGCTGACATCGTACCCAGCAATGAGTTTCATATATTAATTATAATAATAATAATAATAATAATAATAATAATAATAATAATAATAATAATATTAATAATAATAATAATAATAATAATAATAATAATAAATGTCCGGATGTTGTGCCAGGCAGTGGCTCTCATGACTTCTGATCTTAATTAATTGGAAGTGCTATCATGTACATTGTTTTGTCTTGGTATAAAAGATGGACTATAGCAAATATTCTGCTAAATACCATAGATTTGCTTGTCAGTTGTTTGATCTTAACCAGTTGAGCATGTCCCTTGGTGGCTGACGATATGTGAATCTCTGATCATGAACAGAAGTAGTGGGGGAGCATCATAGCCATGTGTTGAGAGGAATTGGGTGGGGGGTTGAATAATTCACCTTTGGAAACATGGGTGTTTTGCTCAACATCCTTAAATAAGCCTTATTCAGGTACCTTTTGAGCGGGATAGGCTATTCGAGCCGAAGAAAATTCTGACTGGGCTCCACCTGCGAGGCCATGCGCTGTTTATCTTGATATGCGATCACCATGTCGCGCACATATGGTTGTGATGCATGTGCCTGGTGTACTCTTATCAGACGGGTAGTTACGATGGGTATACTGGAAAACGTATATTTTACTCAAGTGTCACTTTGAGTGCATGCACTGCTCTCTCACTCAATAGTACTACTACTACTACTACTACTACTACTACTACTACTACTACTACTACTACTACTACTACTACTACCAGCACGACCACCACCACCACCGCCACCACCACCACCATCACCGCCGCCGCTACCACCACCACCGTACATATATATATATTTATATATACCACGGGTCTTCTTTCAGTTTCCTTCGAACTCATCAGCTGATAGAACGTAAACAGAGACGGAAGAATATAAGTAGAATATTGTGTATCATATATTGTTGTGTAACTATTTTTATACACAAATGAACTTTTTTTTTATACTCTTCTGTGGTGAAATTTTAGTGTTTCATAGTTTTGTGTCGACTATTGTTTCTATTGCATTTTGATTTCTGTAAAGGTTCCATTTTGCATCTAGCAGCAAGGTGTTTTATGTAGTTATTGTTGTCTGCCTTACCTTGATTCTTACGTACCAATCATTAGTGAAATTGAATATCTACACTCTCTAGGCCTAATGAAAATATTTTATCGTTAATGTAATTATCAAAACTTGTTATAGAATGTATCAAATTCATTAGTTTCTGCCTGATAATTATGCTGTAGGTAGCTTTGTCCCTTGGTACATTGAGCCATGTACAAGAATTATTCCATTATTTCAGGGGGATCGAAACATTACCAACTCGTTGAGGAAAACAATGAACATATCCCTTATTTGTGTTCTGTTTCAAGTAGGTACCGATAATGCTATCGATTTGATTGCCTGCTTCAGGTGAAGGACGCAATCAGTATTTATCAAAGTTATTTTCGATTTTCTGGTTCACTGTATAAGAACATGAAGTTTGGTGCGTTTTTGTAACATCTCATAGCATCTAGTTTTCGGTTACTACTAATTCTATTTGTATCAGTTTTTTGTTTCACTCTAGCATATTCTGCCGACTTGTGCTACGAATTCAGAATGGCAATATTTTTCCATTTAATTTTCAGCATATTTCGGAATTCTGTCTAAACTTTTTCATTTCGTTTATTAATAACTTATTCTTTTTGTTAGATCTGAATTTATTCTTCAGTGAAATTAAATTATCTAATAAAATCTGGCCTTTTCTTTTTCTCTTCTATTCCCTTGCTGTTCCAGCTGCTTGTTTCTAATTATTTTCCTTGTTACGTTGTTCCAGATATGCCGTGAATGAAAAGTGTGTTATTTCATTGCCCCTGTGCTTTATGAATGTCGGCTCCCTATGAGTCACTTTTGACATTCGGGCTGCCATATTTCGTTATTTGGTAATTCCAGCAACTTATGGAATAATAGTAATTTCTTACTTCCTATTTTAACTCCAGAAGATTTGGGAATTAAATACAGAATTTATCATTTATTTACTAATATTTTTTGTTGTTTTCCTCAAATATAATTCTCTATTTCTTTCGTGAAATTACTTTTCAATATCTACTAACACGTTCCGTAATATATTTCGCTTTTATTTTACCTTTTTGCTCGTAACCGTTTCTACTTATTTCCATCTAATTAAGTTGCTAGTCCTAGCATACTACATTAATTTCAGGAAGAGGTCCTGACTGCGGTGACGTTATGTTACCTGATTACGCTTGTGCTTCGGCTTTTATTGGTATTATTGAAGCCATTTTTGACTTCCAATATGGCACATTTTCTTATTTCATGACTCTTGCAAATATTGACTGAAATTAAAATATTTATTTCCCTTTTTTTATTTTCAGTATATTTTGGAAATTCACCTAACTTTCGCCGATCGTTTTATTAATATTTTATTTTACTTTTGACATATATAATATTTTCCGTAAGGAAATTAATTTTGTGTATCTACTTAAACGTTTTCTAAAAATATAGAAACCATTTCTTTCGTAATTTTGTTTTTCATTATCACACTAAATTCTTTACATTTCTTTCCTTTAATCTATTCCTTTTAGTCCGCCTAGCATTGTATATTCCTATTTTGAAACTATCCGGAGTGTGGCGACGGTACACTCTTGTGCATTGCCTTTGGTGTGGTAGCTTCGGAATGTTGTAAATAACTTACTGTTTTTCTTTTTGTTACACCTCTGCTCTTCAATTCATTCAATTTTCAATTTATTATTTTGATGTTGTAGTTTATTCTATTTTTAGCATTCGTTTCACTTTTTTATATTGATGTCAATTTCTCATCCTAACATTTTCTTATTTATTCTGTCTTTTATGTGTGGTATTTTAAATTAAACTACGCCTCTGCATGATCAATTTCCCGGAAATTTTGTGTACGTAAACAAAATAAATGAAGAGAATGTTAATAATTTCCATTTGCCATTTAACTTTTACTTAGTTTTTCATGTGGATGATACTTGCTGGAAATATTAGGATATCATTTCACAACATCTGGTTTAAAATATACCATTTTTAGGGTATTGATACTCTATTTTGTATCTATCCCAAAAGAAATTAATCATACCGTTTATATAATCATCCCCATAATTTTTTTTAATAACTTATTTTCCTTTATTCATGTTGTAATTACTGTATCAATAAGGCGTAATTGAATTACTACAATTGGCTCATCTAGACAGATTATTTCATATAGATTGTCTACAGTAGTCGAGTGAGTGGTACCCGATGAGATGGAGTCGGTAACTAAAGCCGAATATGAAGTTAGCGTTCGAAGATGTACCGCCTCCTCTAATCATTTGATTCGCACTTTTCCCTGTTACAACCCATTCGAGATTCATTTATTTTCCTCTCGTGCAAATGTATTACACCTGAAACATGTAAATATGTTATAGCGTATGAACTATACAAAAGATGCATGTCGTTGAAAAGCCGTTTCGTTTATGATCGAAGGAACTGAGCGCTAGTATTTAATTGGAAACATCTCGTAGTCTACCTGTGGGTATGTAATTCTTTGCTTCTAGTATAAAATTATCATACAACCTCGCCTTATTCTTGACATAAAATTCGGTCGCAAACATATATTAGCATTGATATATTTTCATCAGTGGGAACAAGTATTACATGGAGACATAACCTGATCTTTAAGGTTATCTTCAATGCTATAAAGAACCAAATTGATTTCAACCACAGCGATTAAAAACCGTTGAAAATACCAACTAGAGATTTCATTACTTTCGTGCGCTGAGGTCAGCGGATCCGTTTCAAGAAGAAGACAAGAAACATCCTGTGAGAGATGAAAAGTGGAAAGGCTATTAGTAGGTGACTGCTGATTTACCAGGGTACCAGGAACTCTTTTCCATCCCAGTTACGGAAAAAAACGGACATTTTAATGTGGAGTGAAGAAACGGAAGTTGTAAATCTAGTCGAGTTAACGGTTCCTCGTGAAAATAACATGGACGCCGCTAGGGTTCGAAAGATCGACCGTTATGTAAACCTCCTCGTGTAATGTGAAGACGCACGATGGAAAGTATAGCATTTTCTAATCGACGTCGGATGTGGAGGGTTAGTTGAACACAGTGTCAGACGACTGCTGATATCGTTAAGCCTAACTCATCGTAAGGTAAATACCACCTTAACCGATATCCAAACTACAGTGCAGAAGGCTAGCCACTGAAATTGGTTAAAAAGAGACGACGAGCGATGGCAAAAGAAATTTTGAGCTATATGTAATTACCAGTCTAGCAAGCGGGGCTTCATATCAGTGAGCGGGGCTGGCACGCATTCATGCCGTCGGGAGATAGGCCCCGAAACGATGCGCATCCTCTACTGATGAACCCATACACTCGTTGGCTTCCGGTATGCGGAGTTCTCGACGTATAACTTATATATTCAGATCAATCACATCTAACCTTGCATATGTATGCATGTATGTATGTATGTATCTGTACAGAGTCTCTAACTTTTCCGGTATCAAAGATTCCGTATTACGTATTAGGCTTCATCCAGATTAACGGTAAATAGCCCTGGTTACGCCGTATATCATAATACCCTATGTTAATATTTCAAATCCTGCCCATCTTAAGCAGTGTCATCAGAAGTCGATACCATCGAGTTCAGGACCTTACTGATGGTGGCTCCTCCAATAGTGACTATTTTTTTCTTCTCATAAATATTGGCTTAGAAGCTAGTCGAATCGGTGGGGAGTGTGGAAATAATCCCATGCGATATATATTCCAGAGCTTTACATTCCGAGGTAAAAACCCACCGAAATAATGCTTCCTTTCCAACCATTATATCTTAATGTAAAAATGTATCAGTGACGTGATACCAATCACTTAGGCCCAACCTTGATACCAATTAGACACTAATCACTTCTGCTCAACTCTGAATGTTGCACTCGTGTCGAGAATCGTCAATACCACCATTCTGAATAGTAATAATTTCAGAATTATTAGTCGCAACTATAGAAGCAGCAGCAGCAGCAGTAGTAGTAGTAGTATTAGTAGTAGTAGTAGTAGTAGTAGTAGTAGTAGTAGTAGCAGCAGCAGCAGCACCGCCACCACGACCACTAGTAGCAGCAGCAGCACGACGACCACCAGTAGCGGTAGCAACAGTAATGTTGGCATGAAAAACAATCATCTCAAAATAGTTTGCAATGAAATTTAATTTCCAGCATGATGTGTTAAATAAAGTTGAACAGCTGCATTTGTGCGAATATAAATATATTGATCTTTAGGAAAAGTAACCTACTTTTGCAGAGAAATAAATGTTTGTATTATATCGGTTTGTTTTTATTTTGACACTTATGATTGTTTTATGTCAGAAAATATTACTTCTACTGCACGTAGGCATTGTGAATATAAAACTGAATTAAAAACGAAAAGATTTTTTAAAAGAATGATTGTTTTCTTTTCCTTTGCAAATGAGAAAATACAAACCTAGCGAAAGAAAAAAAGAAGAAGAAAGCTAGACAAAATAAATCAAAAGGGAGATAATATATGATAATAAATAAATTCGTATATGGATTGTGTACGGTAATTTTAAATCTCGGATATGGCGCAGAAAAATGTAAAACTGTATTTTTCTTTCTTTTTTCATTTTTTTCTTTTTTGTAAGTAAATGCTTACAGGTTAAAACTGATACACGCCCTTTAATCACTAGGCACGCAGACGTCTGTTTGAGGGATCAAGAATATTTTAAATATAAACAGGATTTTCAATAACTTCACCGAGCATAAAAGACAGTCACATAACGTCATATTTATGGCGAAAACTAAACAGTTATCTTGTCTAAAATTGTGTAGCAACTATCAAACAACTTGTAATATATATTGTAGGCAGGGTGTTCCAGCACCTCCAACGTAATCGGCTCATGGTTATAACGGTCTGGGCGCTCGTGTGTTCGCGTGCATTGTCATACAACAAAAAAAAACCTTCTTGGACAATAGGCTTCGGTGTTTGGTGCGAATTGCTTCCTTCAGTTTGTTGGCCAGCAAAGCTCTGTATCTTGCAGAGTTAATCGTACACACTTTTTCCAGAGAATTCGGATCCCTGCTCTTTGTTCTTCTTTGGTGCACATTGCTAGTGGAGCGACCATGCTTACACTGTTAAACCAGTCACGATCTGGCTCAAACGTCGATCGCTAGAACACAATAGTACCAACTATAAGCTCGCATGCGCAGAATGCAGTCTGAAAATAATAAAGATATATCATGGTGCAAATGTGGATAATTTTTGACTTCTTCTCGTTTATATGTCTCATTGTGAGAATTTTTGTGTCAGTTTAATGTGTGCTGTTTTTATGTATGTGTGAGTTCAAACCATTTCTTTTAGTATTAATATTGTAAAACAAACATTTAGTACCATTGTTATTACCTCAGCATTTGTATGATTTTATATCAGCAGAGTGCATTATCTATACTTATCGTCTGAGTTCGATTATTCTTTCCAGATTCTGTATCAATTCATGAATATTTGATTTATGTTTTCAAACTACTAAAAATAACATCGACTTTTATATTTGAGATTTTATTCGTGTGCAAATCCACATAATCTGTACTGTCTTACGCCATCATTGTCAACATATGAACGAAGTTGCTCTAAATTTGCAATGCCACTAGCATTTAAGTTCACATCACGCGTACAATGCAACTATGTTATACTACCAGTGTTTATTAATAACATTGCAAGTCATAAAATACTTTCAATTGTAGCTAGTTTGCTCATTCTAAAATTTGCTGAAAATCGATAAATGTTTTTACACAGATTTTTTTCATATTCTCAGGAGATACCATTTTGATAATAGTTAGAATACGTTATACAACACTACTACTTTACTGCGTTGCTTATATGTCAAATATCTTTTTTAATATACGAAACAATATATTCATTTTCCATGTTTGTCGAATATGGGTGACAATGAGTTTTGGTGACTATTAATTTTGAGTGGAACAGAAATTTACAGATTCAAAATTATCATTCTGATAAAAAAAAGTTCATTTTTTTGCATTTTTTTTTTTCGAATAAATATTTTTGCAAGTCAAATCAAGCATTTCTATCGGACATCCATTGGACGATTTGGGAATACTTGCTGGAAATTTCAAGAATATTTCAGTTAATTCATAAACAGATCAACATCGGCAGCAATTAAGGATGAATTTTGAATTAATTACTTTGCCCCAATATTTGTAATTAATTCATGAATATTACCATCGTCGTAAATAGTTTCTTGTAGTTGTGTGGAATATTTGGCTATGGATCTCTCATCTAAATTTGTAATTACTCTTAACATCCAAGCAGTATCGCTTACATATCATTTTCTTGATGAGACGAAAGCTCAGAAAAGTTTTCGATACAAACCTGTTCAAACTCGTCTTCCGTTTCTTCAGTTATATGTTTTTATTTATTTTTATGAAGGGGAATCATAAAATTTGTATCACACATCGTCTGCTACATCAATTTATAAAACAACACACACATACGCAAACACACACAGCGACACACAAATACATACATATATATGTATATATATATATATATATGTATATATATATATATATATATATATATATATATATATATATATATATATATATATATATATATATATATATATATATATATATATATATATATATATATATATATATATATATATATATATATATATATATATATATATAAATATATATATATCTACGGAAGCATACATGTTCAGAATACAGTTATGAACTCTGATATTTATTACCTAAATTTACTTCAAGTTTGATATAAGACTACTACAAATATCTGTCACTGAAATAATTCCAGAAATGGCGCAGTTTTCATTGTGAGAAAGCAGAATATAAACTTAACATGAATTCAAACGTAAGGGTTACCACAGTTATACTGTCGAGCTTTCTAAACAGATGGTAAAATTATGCTTTTATCGATCCAAAATTCTGATAATTAAAGTATACCTGATAATTAAAGTAGCTTCCTAGATAAAAATGCTGTATTTTATGGAACACACCAGCATTCAAAGGGTGCTGTAATTTCGCTTTCTCTCTTTCACTACTTCAAGTATATAAATCTGCATATACATGTGTGTGTGTGTGTGTGTGTGTACGTGTGAGTATGAGTACATATACACAGACATACATACATACGTACGTACATACGTATGTATGTGTGTGCTCATATATATATATACATATATATATATATATAAATATATATATATATATATATATATATATATATATATATATATATATATATATATATATATATATATATATATATATATATATATATATATATATATATATATATATATATATATATATATATATATATATATATATATATATATATACATATATATATACACATATATACACCCATATATATACGTAAATATTTATATTTATACAAACATATGTTATTATGAATAGAGAACAATTTGTATATGTGTGTGCGTATTAACGTTGCTGTATGTGTGTTACCTAAACATTGCATTGAAACGCTAGTTCAGAATTTTCAAACTATTTTAATTACTTATTCCTAAGAAAATCAAGTACTAAATTCTTTAGATGCGTATTACCATATAGTAAATAGCTTGATGATAAAGCTGAAGAATTTTTATATTGCAAATCGGGTTCCTGTGTTTCAAATATTGAAAATTAAATTAAAATATACGTCAGGTATTATTTAAAGTTTTTTCTCTCTCTTTGAATGTTAGAATTATTAAACCAAAAATTACGTAAGCTTCGTTTGAAGTAAAGTCTATTTCTTATATTTAGTTGCACCTGGTTAATGTAATATGACAAGATGTGATTTTGATTTAATTTAATACATTATTTTTGACGATTCGTTGTTTGCTAAACTAATATTATTTGCATAACGTTATTATACAAATACCACATTTGGTTACACAACACTTCTGTGGTGTAAGTTGAGATAAAATAAAATCGGCGTTCACTTCTTGAAATGTAAATATCTAATGTAATATTCAATTATTCATCTCTTACCAGATCTAAAATACCTATTTCATTTCTTCTCGTTTCGATAAATTTCAATTTCAGCTGTGTTTATCTAAGGATCTTGACCAAACAATCTTATACTAATTTTGGTTTATGATATGTAGATACACTAAAGTCGTTATCGGTATTGATTTCCTACTGGCAAAAATTATATACTTATATCGTTTGTGCATGGATGGCATAACTGGAGCTACATAGATATCGAGTGTCTGTAATACGTAACTAAAGAACGCAACTTTTGCCAACATAGCGTTTACATTATATCAATTGAATAGAATTGAATACAGTCTAACTGAATTTGTTCAATGGAATATAGGATTAGTTGGTGACAGGATCAGTAAAGAATAAAATTCACTTGTTCTAATCATTATTAAGTGATAACTAGACGGACATAGCAATTCATTCATGATACTCGAAAAACCCTTCTCAAACATATGTTGATGCATTTCAATAACATTTGGCAATTAATTATTCGCAATTACATTATTGGCGTTTGCCCGTAGCCTTTCAACATAATTAGAACAGCTAAATATCTTTAAAATCCACATTATTGGGTCTTATTAAACGAAGGAGATCATCGGCCCTGTAGTTCTGAAGTCCTTCCTATAAAAGAGTGAGAGACAGAGAGACAGAGAAAGAGAGCGCTCATTCGCCCATATATCGTACAGTTAACACTGACCTCTAACTGCTTAGCATCAACATCAATACTGCATATTTGCCTTTGAACTTTAAGTTGACTCTGAAATGTTTAACCGATTAAAATACCTGAACCATATCTCGAGTGTATCCTAAATATTCAATATCTCTCCCGGAACATATCTCATCAATTCCTCATTAAATTTCGTTTCTTCTGGTTTGTCGAAAAATATGCGACATCGCCATTGGAATATGTCACTCACAGATGCAGTTACATTAACACGAAGGATATGACAATCACATACTGATTCAAACGCCTACAAAGAGCAGGAGACGTTCAGATAAAGTATCTCTGTGTTTCGCATTCAATTTCCCTTGCTTTATTTTATGACGATTCGCCATATATCTTCTTGATTTATCGGCAATCTATCATATTCCACCTTGATTGCCAATTTCACATGGTCACTTTTAATGTATAAATGCAGTGACATTGACTTTAACATATTTCTTCAGAGAAACGTGAATGAACCAGCTCTTAACTTATAGCATAGAATCAAAATATACATTGATCGTCCATTCATAATTACATAATATTCGTAGGGTCATATTATGATTGGCAGGTTTTCAGAACAATACTGAGATCTATGGTCAATTAAAGAGACGTATTGGTGATAAACCCAACGTAAATTATTCGCTCGAAATCTTTTTATCATTACTGAAATATGGCACCTCCAAATTACCATTTGTTCAATTTACCTACACAAAATTGTCCGGTAATTCTTTCGTGTATAATGTAAGGGGAAGCGAATTAACAATGTTATGATTTACAGTATCTGCTGGACATCTGTTTGTGAAAGTTTAATCGAATTGACGTTGATATATGCATTGTTGTTTATCTAACAATTCTAGACAGTGGACATCCATTCAGAGAATTGTAAATGAAAATATATTAAAAGTCTTTATATTAGTCGCCGTGCATTGACTAAATTATACTTTCCTCGACATTATGGAAATGAATGAGAGACTAGGAAAGCCAGAATGATACATTACGTAAATAGTAAAAAAAAAAAATGTTTTGACTTATAAAACAATTTTGAATGTCTAAACAAGGAAGGAGCGCTTTCCAGGCATGTCCAGCATTGTTGTTCAATACACAATGTGACGAGTTACCATATTATATATATATATATATATATATATATATATATATATATATATATATATATATATATATATATATATATATATATATATATATATATATATATATAATATACATTTCACATACACGTAAAAGAAATATAGCTCTATCGTAGCCCGATAAGGATTAAACTATCTATACCTATCGCACAATAGATACTGATGTCAGATTTAGAATAACTAACATTTCACACACAAAGAATACAACGATATAGAGAACGCCAAAATGGTTTTCCTAACTGATTCAGAGTAATTAAGTCCTATACAGGCGTAACGAATTTGGATGAGGTGTAATTCCAGGTTTATCGGAAAAGTGAATCGTTAAGTTAGGTGTTATATAATGTAATAGAACATGTGTCTTTCATGCACTCCATCTGCAGTTCTGCCTTAAGTGAGACAGAGTTTCTCTTTGGTTATACGATTAGCCGCAAAAAAATAATAAATAAATAAAAAACATCGTTGTTACTTGGCACCCTATCTCATCCGACCATACTAAAATTACTAGGGGTTTCGTGACCATTCCGACTTTTATCAGTAGCATTTCAGTTATGTACTCCATGCACCGGGAATCTCACATCACCAGTTCAGCTAACCAAAGGTGGCACACTTAGCACCGTGCATTCGTCGCGTCGAAATGGCTGCGATATATGGAGGAACGTGACGAATATCGGTTAGGCAATGCCATCAATTGAATTTGAAGGACCAAAGTGTGGAGAACAACGACATATTCGTTCATATACGAAGACAGTAACATAAGTAGCGAAGTAACTTTCGAAACAGTTGTAGACAAAATCTCGGAAAAATGAATACTTTTTCTTAGCGTCTTATGCCCAATTTCTCCATGAACCTAAAGTCTAAATAATCGCCAGTTTATATACATCATGAAGCTAGCGACGGATTTTAGCTGCAGAACATGAAGAAACTGCAACAGTCGTCGAAAGCGGTAGGTGTACAACTGCAACCACTTCCAGAAATGTTCTTGTGGGGAAATGCTAAAATATTTTCTTTGCAAGGCCAATAACGAATGACGAGCGCGTAGAAACTACAATGTTGAGAAACCTAAAATCACCATGACACCGTAGGAGATTCTCGGGCAAATATAAAGTATGCTTAATGGAAGACATTATCATCCATCAATCCATGCATCCATCAACCCATCTCTGCCCATATTGCTAAGGCGCGTCTTAGAATAGAGTCATTAGACGCCCCCATGGCTTTTATCAGCAGCAATCCTGGTTACATTTTGCAGATCAACTCAGATACAGCTCGTTCTCTGTGTAGCGCTAACCTTGAAACTCTGATTTGTGATTCCATACTGCGATATTCTAATCGCACTTTTGTAGTACTAAATCTGTAAACTCTTAAAGCAGAAAAGTAACGGCTTGAGTTAGAGAGATTCCTTCACTTCTGAGCTACCTACCCTGTCGAGTAACGTTACTTCAGAAATGATTAGAAACAACCTCATTTCGGTCGCTTGTGTTTACACTCGTAGTCATTCAGTCAGTAGCCATCATTAATGACCATAGCAGAGAGTAGGCACGAGAAGCGAATGGAAGACAGTAAATTTGGGCACTATTTTTTTTAATAACCTCTTTTCTAAACATCGAATACTGGGGCTGGCGCATTACAATACTATCACCAGCAATTCTCGCATTGAAATTCACACTGATTCTTTTCATCACTAGCGAACACGGCCTTAAGACGTCCCAATAAGTCTCATTTTACAAATTTATATTTGTACTTTGAAAATTCAAGATTATTTATTACTAATAATTGAATTTACGTCAGCAATATCAACTTGTTAAAATAACTATTAAACTTGACATTTAATTGTGAAACATTTCAGTCTCAATAATATTCGTCAAAAAGATTAAACGTGAATTTTAAGAGATGTGACTTGAATTACGTAGAATTCTGCATAAATATCACACATAAAATGTAATAAGAACATATACCTAAAATGTATATCTTTAACATTTCGACACCACGGAAGGCAGCGATCTATCAGAATCGTTAGCTCGCCGATGCTAATGCTTAGCAACGTTTCGTCAGATTTTTCATTCTGAGCTTAGATTCCCCTGATGTAGATTTCTTCTTTTAGAGTCGATAAAATAGGTACCAGTTGATCACTAGGGTCGATATAATAGATTTACAATCTTCTGCCAACTTGCTGTTCTTGTTCCAAATAATGAAATCCATACTACGCCAGCAAGCTTCCGGAGATTTGGAATACAAGAAAAAATGAGTTTGTACGTACAAATATAGATTTGTTTCATCCACATTACTACAGAGATAATTTGATAACTGAGAAAGTAAAACATATGAGACGAGAGAAATTTTGTCAGATTTAAACAGTGTTATATAATCATTTGCGTAATACATAGTACAGAATACAATTCTAGCAAAACAAAACCTAGAAGAATTGAGAAAATATATATATACATATATAAAACAGCTAAAATAGAATTACAAAGGAAGAGAAATATATAATTTGAAAGTTGATGTGCTTTATAGAAAGGATGTTCTTTTAAGTAGTTATGTATACGTTTGCCAGAATTTTATATATGAACTCAGTTCTGTCTGACATCAAAGTAATCCAATATAATAATACGTTAGTGTATGTTTGTATTAGTTTTTTTTTTCTGTAATTTTAGAGCATAATAAAACGATAGCGAAGCGGGAGTTGAAAAGGATCGAATGCAAAGAGAGAAAGTGAGAGATAGGTTGTTGAATAGAGATTGACAGTGAGAATTAGATGGATGGCAAGCGAGTGAGTGAGAGGGAAATAAGGAGCGATAAAGGAAGAATGTAGGAGAATATTAGAGAGATAGAGTGTTATGTTCGGAATGAGGTGTACGAATAAATTGACATATCTTGCAGGTTTTCTCTTATATTTCTTGGAAAATGAAATAAAACAATATTTGAGATGTAGTAAGGGAATATATGTGGATAAATAAATGTGCGTGTGTGCATTTCTTTCAAATTTACACAGAGGTTTTTTGGAAATAAAGAAAACGAATGTAAAATGATATTTGAAGGGTAGAGAAAAATTTTGGAGTGACGGTTAGAATAACAAGTTGTATAAGAACTATTTGAGGATGCGGGAAAAATAAAACTAATATATGAATGACAGCTGCAATATCTATCTATCTATCTATCTATCTATCTCCCTATCTATCTATCTTTTTATCTATTTATCTATCAATCTCTCTCTCCCTCTCCCTCCCCCCTCTCTCTCTCTCTCTCTCTCTCTCTCTCTCTCTCTCTCTATATATATATATATATATATATATATATATATATATATATATATATATGCATATATATATTTAGGTATTTATGCATGTAAGCATGTACATACACATATGTTAAAATATGCACACACTTACGTACATAGATGCATACATACATCTAATACTAAAGAGCAAACCTACGGATGTAACAGCTACAAAATCAGCATATGATGTTCCACATCATTGACTAAATTGACTGTAAGACAAAAGTGACGATATTCTGTCAAAGTAATAGAGACAGAGGAAGAGACATTTCAAGAGAATATCAAGGTGTCGAACTACCGGAAACGTTAGCACACCGGGCGAAATACTTAGCGATATTTTATCTGTCTATACGCTCGGCGTTCAAATTTCGCCGAGGTCAGCTTTGCCTTTCATCCTTTCTGGGTCGATAAATTTAAATATGTTGTAATTTATGGGAGGGGATTATGATGTTGTCCTGCATTGCAATCCTTGTGACATTTTTTTTCTCAGGAAACGAAGATTGTAGAATATCTAGAACATGTTGTTTTTGTCTAAATCTACAGCAGGTCAATTTTTCAGTTCCTGTAGTAAGTAAGTTATTAAACATTTATCAATATTATCAATATTACTATCATTTTATCACTTATGTAGCTGTCCCAGTTCCTTTTTCAAACTAGAACTTCTTACCTTGATACATTTGAGAAAAGAACAAAATATTGGAATCAAAGTATAAACGTGTGATAGAATATTTCCATATCGTATGCATATATATCAAATGAAATCAAGAAAGTTTACTTCAGAAATGAGTAACATGTAAGAGGAAGCACATATATTCGTGACCGTGATATATGCAACACATAGCATTACAGAAGCGCAAAAGAGTTGTTTGTGAAATAATTAAATGGAATCGATATGAGATATATCAGAAGCAATGGCAGTAAAGATGGTGTCCCATGTGAGAGAATTATTTGCTGTTATATATTCTTTACATACGCACAGTTGTCTGTCATCATTTCAATAAGTTTGAAAGGAAATTTTCAAAATTTCATTGTAGAGTGACGAATGCACAGAGCTGGAATAAGTTCAATGTTTCATATTCAACTCAGTCTCAATAATCATAGTCAGCTGGTAAGATGCAGGACACTAGATCGTCAATTATTAATAGTATTATGAATGAAGATTGTTGGGAGATTGTGGCTTTCGTTGATGGAAAAAAATGCACGTTCAGTAATTCCTTGATTTACAAAATGTTGTAATGATAATCTCCATGGATATGTCATTGAGAAAATCCGATAAATGAAAGCAATGTAAAGAAACAGCCACTTAAGAAAACAACAGGTCCTTACCGAGAGATATTTGATGGCACGGAGTGTATCCTTTTATAAATGTCAAATAATTCTATGATACTTCTGGTGAAAGAGGTGGAAAAGACGCATTCCCAATGTGCAGAACATTTAAAATACCTTCAGTGTATAGTTGAGATTTATTGTAATTGATTTGAATTTCTTCTTTGAAAACATCTACCGTTTTATCTCTGACTAAAGCACGAGTACAAAGATTTTCCAGAATGTGTGAAGACCTTCCAAATTAAACTTAGATATTTCTCTTCTTATACTTGTTCCACTTTCACGAAAGCAGAAACTGTCACAAGCATTCACGATGTTATATAAAACATTCATCAATATTTATGGTAAATATAAAAGTAACACGAAATATAAACACTTTAACATGCATATTATTTTGAAGCCTATTTATATTTATCTTCTTCTGTTTTGCAGTCTTTAAACACAAAATTGTATTTAAGGTTACGTGCTCGAAATGTCATGCGCGCGCACTGCCTTTGGCGTGAGTGTTATTATATGGCAGTGATTGTGTGTTTAGTAAGTCTTTTTACATATACGCCTGCATGACAGATCCGCATTGAATACATAAACGACAATTTTAAAAGCGACAGCAAAAACAACATAGATGATGATTATTACAATGATGATGATGATGATAATGATGGTGATTGTGATGATAATAGTAATAATAATAATAATAATAATAATAATAATAATAATAATAATAATAATAATAATAATAAGGAATATATATATATATATATATATATATATATATATATATATATATATATATATATATATAATGTCAATAATAATACGAAATGGAAGGGACATATAGACTGACACGACAGAGTTGGGATGATTTGATTGGATAAACCTCAGTGTTCAACTGGTACTTAATTTATCGACCCCTCAAGGATGAAAGGTAAATTCGACCTCGGCAAAATTTGAACACAGAAGGTATCGGCAAACGAAATACCGCTAAGCATTTCATCCTGCGCACTGACGGTTCTGCCTATTCGTCACCTTTCCATAATATTCCTCTCTGCTCGAAGCACAAGGACTCACATTTAGGAGAAGGGATGAAGTCGATTACATCGACCTCAGTGTCTAAGTGTTACTTATTTAATCTACTTCGAAACGGTGAAAGGCATAGTCAACCCCGATGGAGTCTGAATTCTGAACGTAGCGATAAGCGAAATATCGCTAAGCATTTCGCCCGGTGTGCTAACGACTCTGCTAGCTCGCCGCTTTCCAATACTGATAATAATAATGTAAATGCAAGGAATAATTCTAAATAACTGATTGATACAAACTTAAATATGAGAGATTTTTTCCAGACTCTGCTTCGTTGCGATGATTATGAAATAAAGAGGAATGACTGGAAATTATAGTCGATCGAGAGATCACCTCGAGGCTCAATTATGATTTTCCGACGTTATTTAGTAGAAATCAATAAAGTATTGAATTTTTGCAATTCACAGTCGTATCATCTTATAATCATTCTTCCTTATTTAAAAATACTTCGAATATATAATTATTCTACCATATTTAAAAGCACTTGTATCAAAAGCTCTGACAGAAGCGTACATGCGCATTCTCAGCAATTGAACATGAACTAAAGAACAACACGGACAATCCTCGAAATAAATAACTCGGACTACACAAAAGATTATAGTGAAACTCGATTGGACGAGGCGGTACCAAAAAATTCCCAGTCATTTACTTAACAGCATTTCCTTCGAAATAGTCACCTTGCGCAGCAATACACCGGTCCTAGTGTTTCTGCCACTTTTCGAATACGGCTACGAAGTCGTTTTCCGTAAGCGATACGAGAAACTTTTGCGATTCTCTCTGGATCTCTACAACAGGTTAAAATGGCGACCTTTGAGTTGTTTTTGGCGAGAGACTCACGAGTAAGGATAACGTGGTGACTGGGTGCATTGCCGTTGTGAAGAATCCAATTTTGTCGCTTTCGCCGATTGTTCTCCAACGAACGTTTCAAAAGGTCGCTGTAGATCTCTCAACTGACGCCCTGGATCTGAGAGGACGAATTCTATATGCACAATATCACATTTCCATCGGGAAAGCTCACGGCAAGTCTTCCACATTTCTCATCGCTTTCAGAGACGTCCTTCCGCTTTTGAAACGCCAGTGCTACCCGAAAGATTGCACACGACCATTGCCGTGTCTCCGTAAAGTAAGTTGCTGAGGCATGCGCTGTTTCTGTACCAACATATCCAAGTTTAACGCAAAATTTCACATTGGTTATTGGTTCCTGCCGATGACAAAATCACAATCTACAGCATACACGTGATCATGAATACACACATTAAACAATGTCACTCAGCACCCGGCCACATGAAGGTCATTGCTGGCTCTCACTGTGCATGCTACCGTTTGCTGCCATCTTTTAGTGCGCTGCAGAACTAGTCCGGGAATCTTTCGATGCTACCTCGTGAGCAACCGAAATTTCATTTTTTTCTAAAACAATGTACTGTAGGTAGTTTCCTTATTCACGAAGCACAATTTAATAGTCATACAGCGATGAAAACAAAATAATGATCTCTGTTTTATTTTTTTCTGAAATATCTGCTGATTTTAAAGTTATATATTTTATTTCTAATAGAATTCTGCTAACTTATATAAATATTTTCATGTTTTAATATAATATAATATAATATATATTTTACTGACTATTGTTCATCAATATATCATATAGTGAGTTTAGCTAACAAAATATTTTACTTGCGAATTTTTCATTACATTATAGTATCATGTATTTCTAATAGAATTCTGATTAGTTACATAATTTATTTTTTTCCTTTTCAAATATATATTTTACTAACTAGTGTTCATCAATACATCATAAAACGTATTTAATGAAATACATATTTTACATTCACCATTGAAAAATAAATTTTTCTTCCTAAAATAAAATAAATATGAAGTGGAAATGCTATTTAGTTGTAGTTTGGATTATAGAAAGAAATTGTGACGCTTTCCAATATTGAGTTGTTGTTTTTTTTTAATAAAGAAATCACACCGAAATTGTTCTATTTTACTCGAAAGTGTGCATAATGAAACAATTACAGCAGCACAATATACAGTAGCATTAAGTAGGCCTGTGAATAACACTCAGTGCACAGAAGATAATATTAATCATGGAGTGAATATTATTGATCGCACAGTGAAACATATGTGTCGACCGATTTCTTGAACGACAGATGTGTGAAATACTTACTGCATATGAATATGTATTGAAATTAAAGTTTGTAATAATTTAAGCGAAATTTTGGCCGCTCAAGAATTTTAGTAGATCTGGGCGCATACAAATAATATTCTAATATAATTGTCACTGCATTATACATATGAGTGTGCGAGTATCCGAGTATATGAATATGTGTCTAGATATGGGCTTGTGTATGCATGACGCTTGTGTATATGCATAGACGACGTTTATGTATAAGGTACGTCTATTTGAATGGTTGCATTTGTTGAAGTCGATATTTACAAAATATTACACACTTACTGTAGTACACATTTATTTATTTATTCATGTAAATGTCC